>NW_017097129.1:0-9231 GCF_001412225.1 Nicrophorus vespilloides
TCGATGATGTAACTATCTTAAGGATTTGTCGAGAAAATCAAGAAAATCTGTAAAAACTGAATAAAAAACGAGAAAAAAATGTTCATCAGCTTATAACAGGCGACTCGATGAAACTACAAAGATGTATGTAGGCTTATTGTAAAGGTGAAATATTCAGCTTTCATACGAGTGGTCGATGATGTAATTATCTTAAGGGGTTGTCGAGAAATTCACGAAAAACTGTACAAACTGAAAAAAAAACGAATAATTTCCATGTATGTTAATAAGAAATTATTCGAATGTCGCAACTTAATTTGTGTATTTCAATTTGTATAAATTCAACAGATATCTTCTAAAATTGTGTTTCTTATTGGTCGTTTCGAATGTACGTGGATTACAGTTAAACGCAATAACCGAGATAAGGTTACCACCATCCGCGGTGGTGACATAATATCATGGTATAAGTATTTATAAGCCGAGTGAGTTCACGCACTTGCTGTCGTTTTTGTTCGTTGTTGTTGTTGTTGTTGCGGCGGTTATTATCATTTATTACGAAATTTAAATATTCGCGCAATCTTATTATCGGGCTATTACGAGCGTCGGAATGAAGTCGTCCGAACCTGGAATTCCGAACGACTTTGTAAGCGAAAAACCCATCGCGTAAGCCATTTTACAGTTCGCCGCGAGACCAGTTAAGAAGATACTACTCCTCTCCTCGTTGTTTTCGTTCTTTCATCTTCATCCTTTCTTCCTCCGTCGACAACGACAACAACAACAACTGCTCTTCTTTCCTTAATAACCCCGAGACTCTTCGTTCACTTCTTCATATTTTTTTTGTTTTGTTTTTGTTACTCTCCTCGCTACGCTCTCCATCGTCTTCCAGTTTCCGCTGAATCCATTCAGAGTTAATCTCCGCGATTCCAGTTTTCGACTTTCTTGGGTTTTCGCGTCTCCTCTCCCGGTCTTCGGTCTTTCAGATTTCCAGGTAATTTCGATGGGAGGCTTCATCATGCTCGCGGAATGCGCAATTAAATTTGCACAACCACGTCATCTTCGGCTCCGAAGCACGAGCGAGGAGAAACAGAGCCCTAGAATAATGGGCGAGCATCATCAAGCGTTTCGCCCGAGTGTGAACACCAAATTCCACGGCGATGATACAACAACAAGAACATCAACAACAACAACAGCAACAAGGAAAAAAAACAACACGTCCGATACGGTCAATACCCAAATGGCTTTATCGTGATTTACATGCATAAAATAAAAGTGTTTCGAAGCTTTTACTTTCAGCGCAACAACGATTCAATTCATTTTATCGTGTTATTCCGCAAGACAAGCTCAAGATATGGCCATAATAACATCGCACTCGCAGAGCCGTAACAATCCATTTATTCAATCACGAAAGAAAGACATTTTTTTTTACAAATAAATAATTACTATTTCTTTACAAAAACACTTAAGTGTTTTTTTTGTCAATTTCTACAGCTCATAGCAGGCGACTCGACGACAGCACGAATATGTATGTAGGCTTGTTGGAAAGACAAAATATTCAGCTTTCATACGAGTGGTCGATGATGTAGCTATCTTCAGGGGTTGTCGAGATATTCACAAAAAACTGTAGAAACTGAAAAAAATACGAAAAAAAGCGTTCCACAGATTATAGCAGGCAAGTTGATGACAGCACAAAAATGTATGTAGGCGCGTTGGAAAGGTGACACATTTAGCTTTCATGTGAGTGGTCGATGATGTAATTATCTTAAGGGGTTGTCGAGAAATTCACGAAAAACCGAAGACACTGAAAAAAAAACAAGAAAACAGTCGTTTCTCTGTTACGTATAAAACGTTAAGTAAATGTTTTTTTCTTCAATTTCTACAGCTAATAGCAGGCGACTCGATGACAGCACGAATATGTATGTAGGCTTGTTGGAAAGACAAAATATTCAGCTTTCATACGAGTGGTCGATGATGTAACTATCTTAAGGATTTGTCGAGAAAATCAAGAAAAACTGTAAAAACTGAATAAAAAACGAGAAAAAAATGTTCTTCAGCTTATAACAGCCGACTCGATATAACTACAAAGATGTATGTAGGCGCGTTGGAAAGGTGAGATCTTCAGCTTTCATACGAGTGGTCTGTGAATTATTTACCTTTAGGGGTTGGCGAGAAATTCACGAAAAACCGAAGACACTGAAAAAAAAAACAAGAAAACCGTCGTAATAAAACGTATAAAACGTTAAGTAAATGTTTTTTTCTTCAATTTCTAAGGCTAATAGCAGGCGACTCGATGACAGCACGAATATGTATGTACGCTTGTTGGAAAGACAAAATATTCAGCTTTCATACGAGTGGTCGATGATGTAACTATCTTAAGGATTTGTCGAGAAAATCACGAAAAACTGTAAAAACTGAATAAAAAACGAGAAAAAAATGTTCTTCAGCTTATAACAGGCGACTCGATGACAATACAAGGATGTATGTAGGCGCGTTGGAAAGGTGAGATATTCAGCTTTCATACGAGTGGTCGATGATGTAAATACCTTTAGGGGTTGTCGAGAAATTCACAAAAACCGAAGACACTGAAAAAAAACAAGAAAACCGTCGTTTCTTTGTTACGTATAAAACGTTAAGTATGTTTTTTTTCAAATTCTACAGATCATAGCAGGCGACACGATGATAGCATTAAGATGTATGTAGGCTTGTTGTAAAGGTGAAATATTCAGCTTTCATGCGATGATATAATTATCTTAAGGGGTTGTCGAGAAATTCATGAGAAACTGTAGAAACTGAAAAAGACATTTTCTTTACAAATAAATAATTACTATTTCTTTACGTAAACCAATCGAATTATTGCAATTTATTCTAAGATTTGGAATATGAAAACATTAAAATACACGTACAATCATTCTCTTGTTATTCCAAGAATGCACACGCATTTTAACACACAGCCTCCTCATCATCTTTAATTTCTTTATTTTTCTATTCACATCGTTCGCAGCGAAAAGGAAGCGATTATCCTTTTTGCATTAAGCTTCGATGATTGATTGTTGCCCATCTCCATCAATGTCGATTTGTCTTTAAACATTCCTTCATTTCCACACTCGCACATTGACACGCAATAATTCATTTGTTTCCTCTCTCTCTCGATTATCATCATCATCATCATCATTATTATTAATAACCGTTTTATTTTTATTTCATTATCAATAATAATTCATCATTTTTCTTCGTTCTATTTACTTTTATTTCATTAAACAAACAAACATTTATTTACTTAAACCAACGAGGTCAGCACGTAAATCCCAATATCTCTTCTCGAACGAAATATGTAATTCTCTGAATATTATGACTAAGATCGTAGAATAATTAATAATAACAATAATCAATTAATATTGTCAAGTGTTTACCAAATACAAATTTTCATAATTTATTAAATTTCTATGTAAATTAACGCTGTTGAGATTTCCCATCCGCGAGACGCATAATGCATCGTAATATAACTGTAAATCATCTAGAAGTTATTCATTATTTAGTGTCGTTAATTCTGTATTAAGATGGGAAAACGATCTTTGAAATTTACACAAATTGCAGACAATTATAACAACAACGGACTGTAATAACCCGGTCATTATTATTATTTCGGACTGTGCGAATTTTGAGCAAATTTATCTTTCTAACTTATTTTGAAGAAACTGATTAAAATTACATCATTTAACATTTCGTATATTTATAAATGATATAAGACTTTGCTTGTTTAAACCGTTTATTCAACGACTGATTCAACTTGTAAATTATTGTTAATTTTCGTAAATGTTATTTGAAGAAAACTGAGAAAAAAAAACGTCGTCGATTCCATGAATGAACTTCTCGGTTTCGTTTCCATCCAGCTTCTTCGATTCTTATTATTTACCTTCGAGTCTCCTTTTTTAATGTATTCCGGAATCGATTAAAATATTTAATTGCGTCTATAAATACGAATGTGTTCATCAAAGACGAAATCAAGAAGAGATCAATATAATAAAAAAAATCAAGAACCATTAACAAGGATCGCGATATAATACATAATAAATTCGTTAATTTTATTGTTATTTATTGGGGTCCGTTTTCCAGTTATCTGACCTCCGACGAACCGCATTTCTTTTCCTCCTCTTCGCACTTATCAAACACGTATTGTCGTTGTTCTCTTCTTCGTCGTAAATCAATTCCCATCGCGGATTATCAATTTTGATGCTGATCAATTTTTCGTCTGCGAACTTTGGCGCTTCTTCGCATTAATTGTTCATTCCAGACGGTCTTCGCTCTTTCGTGCACAATGCAAACGTAGCTGAAGATCCTCAGCCAATGAATCACTTATTATCGCTTATTCGGTCTTGTTTTCGCTTTTCGCACCTTCGCCGATTTATTTATAGCTATTTTTATTGCGGCTTGACAATCCTCGTTTTCTTTTATCATCGTTGCATATTTCAAATAGTTCAGTTTTGATTCATCGCATTTCCACTGAAACCGTTGTTTGTAACTGAAAGTAAACGAATATAAAACTATTTATTAAGTAAATAATATGGAACGAACTAACAGGCATGTAAGAAGCATTCAATATAAACGACACAATTACCAAAGGTACAGTAAGCAATACATCAAAACAATGAATGGGAAAGAGGCGTTTTTTGAGATGATTGCGTGCGAATTGAGGCATGGAAATGTTGCATCGAAAATGAATAACAGAATATATTGAACAATTTTTCAGTACAATCCAGTTTACGATTCTTTTTGAAAGCTCGTTGGAAAGTTGAGATTTTCAAACATTTGTGTTATGAAACTTTTTGTTAAATGATTATCACGCAGAGAAGAAAACTAAAATACAGAAGCAGCTTTTCTTTCCACTATGAATCTCGTATTCCAATTAGCCGCAAATGGATTTTATGGGACACTTCGAAATTGACGATTGCAGCGGCCAACTAAAGTTAACTCGATGTTGTCACCGGGGAAAACTCACGAAGAAAGGAAATAATGTAAAGCGAAGAGCCAAGGTCTATTGAACTTCCGTCCATTTGTTCGCGAATTGAATCGACCGAAAACAAGATCGGCTCAAGTTTTTTGAACTTAACCGTAAAAATTGTCTCCTGGGCCTTTCCTCAGCCTTAATTATTATTGCCTCGTCCTTTGTGTGCAAATTTCCGTACGGCTTCCCATTGATCTTGCTACGCCTCCTTCTCTTACAAGTGTTTTGTTTCTCTTTCCTTCTTTATAAGTAAAGCAACTTACGAATTCCTTAATTGAGGCGACCGCAATTAGACTCTAATTACCAATTACGCACGAACAACGGAAAACCTTAATTGAGCTCTGCTTTATTTTTACTTTTATAATTCTTTGAAATCTCCGAAACGATCGCATCAGCAGCAGCAACAGCTGATTAAAGTTCGATCGGTAAATTTGCGTTTTGCAAGGAAGCCCACTTGACACAGTTAATAACGACCATCTCAGGTGACATCACCTGGAAGAGACGTTCAAGTCTAAGTAAGTGGTGTCGTCTCTCTGATTGATTGCACACATTAAAAGTCACCGACGTTTCGTTTCTTCTCATTTATTTGCATTTTTTTACTTTCATCTTCTTCCCCCTTTTTGTATAAACAATTACGCCGATGACTTCAGTTTTATTTGCCTGTTTACATGCACTTCGATTTGTTTATCGTCGGCCTTTGGACCTTCGCCTCGCCGACCATAATAACCATTCCAATTTTGAGATCATCCCGACGACTACAACAAAAGGCATCTTCGCTGCATCCATACACTCACCTTGCTTAAATGCAAACAATTAAAATTTAAATTAACTTGTTTTTGCTTCTCCTCCAGCATCATCAGCATCATCATCATCATCGACACATTACGGAATATCCAAAATAATCAAGCAAGTAATTGTAATTACCATGATCACACTTCTTCACTCCGAAGACCAAGGCTTCGAACAACAAAACAAACCAGAAAGAAATAAAAATCAACGACTAGGGATGCGATAATGCGTGTCAATGCTAGAGCCACATAAATATTCGTCATTAGCCTATGCAATTAATTATCCTCTTGAACAATCGTACGATTCGACGAAGACGACGATTCTTAATACCACAATAAAAGTAATTTATATGGCAATTACGGCGCACAAAGGTTAACATTTTAACGTATCAATCATTATTCTATTCGAATTAAAAAATAATCGTGACCATTGGACGTACGACGAAGAAACACACAAGAAAAGAGCATCAGCAGTTTGCGTGCACAGACGACTACAGGTTTCGATTCGTTAATTATTCCTTAATTAATTTATTTCGCGTTCGAATTTATCGCACAAATAAATTATTAACTAATAAATTCAATCATTTGCGATTTACACAACAACAGCAAATAGAAATAAAAAGTTTGTGAAATTATTTTCTATAATTAAACAAAGAAGATGTATAAATGTATGCAGTCCATTAGCTTCGTTATCTGAATATTTATGCAAAATAGACATAACTTAATGAAGATATTTGTGGAGAGTTAACGGTGGATGAAGAAGGCGCACAATTACGTAACGACATGCCGTCTAATATTGTGTAATCTTCGACGCGCAAAATAAGAAAGCAACACCATAAATGGATGACAGAATCGTTTGTCCAAAGCTTCTTCTCTCTACTCCACATACACGAAATAAATCTTACGAACAGTTAGAACGTATTTATGCATTGCCAATTTTGCATTTACATTTTTATGCCTAAAAGAAGAGGAAGCTTTTCGATTGATCCTGCGAGGACGATAAATATTTTACAGCCTGAAAGCTTCCGACGCTCGGAATCATAAAGAAGGCGAAAAGATATGAATGAGCGACTTTACTTCTCCCCTCTCGTGCATCAACGAAAATTCATATTTATTATTTACACCGAAGGAAAATGGCTTTACGCTGTCGTAAGTTGAAGATATTCCTGAAATTGGATGATTCAATTTGGATCTAAGTGAATATAAACATGGAAATGTTATTTTACTTCACCCCGAAGTGGGAATTCGTTTGATAATCGTATGCAGAGACCATTAAAAACTTCGCAGACAATATGAGGAAAGTTTCCAAAGTCCCTTAGATTACCGCATCCCCTCGTGCAATATCCCGCTGAATCATTGACCCTTTAATAACCCGAGCTTAAGGTGTCATCCGTAAGTATACCGTTTGATGAATGGTTGTTATAATAATCGCAATTGTGCTCAATACTTGTAAATGTTTTAATGTTCGGCAATTATCTAATATTTCTGCAAACTCTCTTTACCGAATCGGCGTTAACTTTAAAAGGTAAATCGTATACGTTTCGCTGATGAACCGAAGCTCGCTTATGGCAGGGCAATCATTATAATTGCTCGGAGGTGATAGATATTGTTTGCACCTGTTCCCGAGAACTGCATAAGCACGTATCAATTATGAGGAACGTGATTGAATCCTCCGAGGGGTTACGACGGCAACAACAATGTGGACGAATAGAAAATGGATCGAATTTCTTCCGCCAAATCGCATTTCATGTACGTATTTGGAAGGAAGGAAATTTAGTGTGCTGAAAGCCATTTGGGTTTCTGGGTGCGCGCGAATGTAAAGCGCGTCACGTTGCGAACTCGATGATGATGATGATGATGATGTGATGAGTTAATTGGCGCGAATTAAGGAATGAGGAAAAGGAAAAGTCCGAGTTTGGTCTCGAGATGCGAGACGAGTAGAAAGGGAAAATTTATGGTGGAAATTTCGCGCGCAGGATCGTAGGGAATCCGGCGAAGAAGTAATTAAATCGATGGCGAAAAAGGCATTCGTTCGAAAGAGAGATGAAGAGTTTCTGTGTACACACACACCAATTGCCATCCAATTGTCCGAAGCGGTTGCTGCAAGAGGTGAGGTGAAGGAGGAACGACCACTGGAGGAGAGGTGAAGGAACAGGAGGAGGAACGGGTTGAATAGGCGCTTCGGAGGAGTCGTGAGGTGTTGCATAATTAATAATTAATTGCGCTGCAAGTGGAGCTTTAAATCAAATCTTTATGTTATTATTATTTGTGTACGGATCCAGGAAGCGCATGAAATATTGCGATTGCTGGAAGGTCTTTCTCTCTCTCTTTCTCTTTAACACTTGCACGCGCTCGCACACGATCTTGACATGTACTGCAAATATACACACACACGTACACACGACGCCAATTAATATTAATAAATAAGTTGCGTTCGCTTCGTCCACTTTATCTGCCCTTCCTTTTCACTCGATTTCCAAACAAAAACAAATGACCATTTGGGCCACCCCGGATTTTTCCGCTCTCGATTTATGATGGTTTATTACGCAGGTAACGGATCCGATGAGAGAGTCTGCAATTCTTTTGTGTTCGGCCGTTGCCTGTTGGTTTTATTAAAACCGGCTAATAAGTGCGGAAGAACTCGGAAAAGGAGAGGATCCGAGGAGTCCTGGGAGCGAGCGAACGACCAGAACCAGCAGATAGATGGATAGATATATACACACACAGAGAGAAAGAGAGAGAGAGCACACGAGAGTAACTTAGATGACAAGTTAATTCCTACAAATGAATTGCCTTAGTGAATATGTACTGCACACGTCCACATCCGCGTGCACACATCAAACGGATCTTCAGCACACGAGACACATGAAAATCTACTGCACAACAGCAGCAGCAACAACAACAAGAACAACAACAAGACGAAAATGCATCATGCAATTCGCGTGATTCATTACAATGCATTTCTTACGAACACGGAACCCAACTTCTTTCTCTCTCGAAGATTATCAAAGCTGCTACATAAATTGGTTCAACTAGTAGACTATTACAGCCGAGATGGGATGTGCTCCAACTGCAGAAGAACTAATAGCTTCACCTAGTATCCATAAATATGCATGTTCAACGGACAATATGAGATATCTAAATACCCAGCAATTTCTACCTCAATCTCATAAACCACTGCATGTATTCAAATAAAAATGTTTAATTTTTGAAATTAAATCATCTTAGTTTCTTCGGTTTACATAATCCAGAGGCTGTATACTTTAATTAAAGAAGTAGTGGTGTTCGAACATCGTTCCAACAAAGTCCTTTACGCTATCCAGCAGCACTTAAAGCAGCGTTTTCCAAACTGTGAGGCGTGAACTAGTGGAAGGGGAGGCGCGAATATTAGTAGCAGTGAGCAATTTTCCTAATATCTGCGTATTACAGCGAATATGGATAAGAGCACAGGAATGTATCTATACTTTA
>NW_017097130.1:0-11055 GCF_001412225.1 Nicrophorus vespilloides
CTGCCTCTGATAATCATATTGTATTTTTAATGCCGTTGCGTTTCGATTACTTAGGAGCTGAGAAGCGGCAAGTAGCAAGTTAATTTGTAAAGTATGCCTAAATTATGTCACAATATCACGTATTGTTCTAAATTGCTTCAAGAATTATTAAAATATGTATTGGCGTTTGAAGTTTGTAATTGACTTAAGATATTTGATTAGGTTATTCTCAGTCAAAATCAGTGGCGTACATAGCAACAAAACTATTATTTATAATTAATGACTCACCGGTGGGTCATGCCGTCGTCAATGTGTTAAATAACGTCAGATATAATTATGACATAAATGTCAATTATGTTATTTGAAAGTATTTTTACTAAACTTAATACAGAAATAACGATTGAAAATATCAAATATCATATGTATGTAAATCTGTAATCAATGATTTAATCCACTTGCATAGATATACTGAAAACTCTATTATCCTTCTTTCACTCTCCTTTCAGAGATTGAAATAAAAAGGCTTCGGGGCCTCGAATCGTGCGCGAACACCGGGACGAACGGAACGGATGGATGGATGGATGGAGAGGAGACTGGAAGTTTGTTCTGTTGCTGACAGAATTAATTTACCTTTCTGTTTGGGTTTTGTCGGGCGACGCGCTTTGATGTGGTCGCATTTCAGGTGAACCCTGAACTCTCCCTCTCTTTGATTCCTCTCTCCATCACATCCATCCATCCGTCTCCGCCGATGCTCAGTTTTGAGTTACTCTCATTCATTTTCAGCTCGTTTAAACTCAAAAATTGATCGTGATGCGAACTTGAATGTAGGTTTCATTCGTTTTTTTCAATCAGCTCAAACTGAAATATTGATCATGAATTTCTAAGTATGTTTTGACCGATGCTTTTCCGAGGGCGAAAATCCGGTAGAAAAATAAGGAACTGGAGTTTCTTTTCCTCAACTTGAAGGTAAATACACATACATGGAGAGAAAGAGAGAGAAAGAAAGAAAGAGGGGATCTTTTAATGAATATAAAATAAATGTGCAAAGATTTTTTCCGGCTGCGAATGTGTTGCTCTTTCTATGTGCGTGCAAGACAGAGAGAGAGAGAAAGCCGTTAATTAGAAAGGGGATGTTTTATGTGCAGGTGTTTTTCTGGCTGGAGCATTAGAAAGAGACGGGTTGTATACTTGAAAGTTATTTGTTCTTTTATAAAGAAAGTTGGGCGAGTTTGCACACGCCGGCGGTATTTCTCTCCGTCTCTCACTCTTTCCCACTTTTCATCCCGTCTTCATCTTTCTCTCGCTCTCTTTCCGTGCGCTTCCTTGCAAACTCCGGGCTCGACCATCAAACTTTGATAAGTTTTCCCTCTTGCAGAGAATGAAGCTCTCGGACAGCGGTCATTTTTCTCTCGTTTTCAATCTACGCAGGAGAGAAGTTCTCATCCTTTCAGGCGTTATTTCTTGTTTTACGTTTTCTTTTTCCACTACTTCTTATCCACTTCCACCCATCCTCGGGGCAAAACCGGAATTAGAGATGTGCACTCGCCACCCCCCCCCCAAAGGTTCTTTTTGTGTTTTTTTTTTTTTTGGGGTGGTGGCGCTTCGAGCGAGATGGATATGGATGGATCTGTCCGTGCTAGAAGTTCGTCCAAACGATCGACGTGCGGGTCAAAATCTTTTCCAGAGAACGACCGAGGGGTCCGCTCTGGTCTGGTCTGGTCAGTCCAGCGAATAACGAAGTTAAGGAAATGACCCCAAACACACACACATGACAACTAATTATTTATGGGGTTCCCCGAGCCAACTGGGATCATTTCAGTTTTCCTTGTTAAGGCGAGATGATTTAATGATGTCGGCCGAGGGAGAGACAGAGAGAGAGAGAGAGAGAAAATCCTTGACCGATCCCCTTTTAATTGCATAAATCGTTAAAGCCAAACTCCGTCGTCTCAGTTTTCCCTTTAATTTTCCCCCAAATAAACCGACCTTGCATTATTCATTAAATCAAGAAGTTTCTGTACGTGTCGACTTTTCCAAGACAACACGCACACAACTAGTATCAATACTTTCATTACGAAGAAAATATAGAAACAAGAAAAGTTGAAGAGATGTTTAAGAAAACACTGCGTGTCTGAGATAGGACGAATCATAGCTGCTTTGAAAGTTTAAACAAAAGCCTATTGGGCTATGAAAAGAAGGAGTTGCGAACAGTAGATAAAAATCTAGTTGCAGCTGCAAATCATAACGTTCGAATCGACACGTAAAAACCATTGGTGGCTTCACCACTAAACATCTTTTTGTTAACAGATAAAATATTCTTTTATCCAAATCTGAACCAATCGAAAATTAAGGCGTTTCATTTCGAATCTAAGTGTGCGATGGTCAAACTTTGTTTAAATTCGTTGCGCTTTTGTTGCAAAACTGATATTCTTACACGCTTAATTA
The DNA here is from genome assembly GCF_001412225.1 of Nicrophorus vespilloides. Lineage (NCBI taxonomy): Eukaryota > Metazoa > Arthropoda > Insecta > Coleoptera > Silphidae > Nicrophorus > Nicrophorus vespilloides. The sequence goes on from NW_017097130.1 coordinate 2,422, forward strand.
TTTAACAACCGCTGTAACATAATTGAAACTTTTAAAATTTTGAGAAGTTAGTGATGATGATCGCATCGTTTATTGCAAAATGTCAAAGACTCAAACTGAGAAGTTTTGCTGTTTTCGATGCATAATTTCAAAATTGTGAAAACAAACTAAAGTGTGTACAATTAACAATGTGATGATTATCCAAAAAAAAAACTACATTAAGATCATTGACACGTGAATATGAAATTCCCAAAAGTAGATTACACGACAGATTGAAAAACAAAAAGGAAAAGAAATTAAGAGAGTTACAAGTTGTTAACCGATGATTTTTTTCTAAATAACGTATCTAATTCCTCATTGCTTCTTACGAAATGTAGCAACTATGTGTTTTCAAACAGAGGAAGTAGTTAATATGTGAAATATGAAATGATTGACATAGAATAATTTGTGTATGTAAATAGAGTTTTCTCCCTTCAGTATAAAGTTTAAATATGTAAATGAAATATTTTTGATAATTTGAAGTAAATTTTGGTTTATGTTTAATTCTTCAACTTAAAACAATTCCAAACATCTAAATAAAGAATTTTTCAACAATTTGAAAGAAGTATTTTTGATCAATTTTAAAGAATTATTAAAAAAATTGTTTGCTTTTCTTGCTTATTAATTCTTTAAATGTGTTTTTGATCAAGTTTTTTTAGAAGTAATTTTGGTTTTATATTAATTTTTGAAGTAAATAAAGAAACAATATTTCGATTTTTTTCTTAAAAATTTGTACAAGTAATTACAGTTTCTCTCAAGATGATCATGAAAAAATTAATTGCAAACATAATATTATTGAAGAATACGTGAAAAATAACTATTTTTTGATAAATATCAGTAAAAGTATAAAGTTTAAATATGTAAATGAAATATTTTTGATAATTTCAAATCTAAGTGTGCGATGGTCAAACTTTGTTTAAATTCGCTGCGCTTTTGTTGCAAAACTGATATTCTTATACACTTAATTATTTAACCCCTGTAACATAATTGAAACTTTTAAAAGTTAGAGAATTTAGTGTTGATGATCGCAAACGAATTTTGCATCGTTTATTGCAAAGACTCAAACTGAGAATTTTGCTGTTTTCGGTGCATAATTTCAAAATTGTGAAAACAAACTAAAGTGTGTACAATTAACAATGTGATGATTATCCAAAAAAAAAACTACATTAAGATCATTGACACGTGAATATGAAATTCCCAAAAGTAGATTACACGACAGATTGAAAAACAAAAAGGAAAAGAAATTAAGAGAGTTACAAATTGTTAACCGATGATTTTTTTCTAAATAACGTATCTAATTCCTCATTGCTTCTTACGAAATGTAGCAACTATGTGTTTTCAAACAGAGGAAGAATTTAATATGTGAAATATGAAATGATTGACATAGAATAATTTGTGTATGTAAATAGAGTTCTCTCCCTTCAGTTCGATTCAGATTTGTACCCTCCTGAGTCTAAGTGGGTTGTAGGTCTTCCCTGACCCATTGTTGTTTCCTGCAGTAATCCTGCATTGTGCGCCGATGGTGAAAAGGAAACGAGACGAAAGGAGAAACAGATGTCCGGGTTTTCGATTCGGCGGTGAAAATTAAAAATCAATCCGCGTTTTAATCCACCCCCGCAGATGTAATCCGAATATAGGGGAGTCGGAATTGGGAATTGGGGGTTGGGGGGTTTAGACCCAATATTTTGATTGCAGGAAATTTAATGAAATCCGCCTGTGTTTATCTCAATTTCGATTGTTCGGACGAAACCTTCCACCCTCTCTCACGATTTCGGTTTAGGTGAGATGAGATGAGGCCGACGCCGTCAATATCCGGACTTCGGAGGCGCCCTTTGAGTGTGCTCTTATCTTCAGCAGTAAGAGGAATGAGAGAGAGAGAGAATTCAATTTCTGTTATTCGACCGCCGCAGCCTCCGCGATCCAAGCATCAAAGTCCGAGAAGGGCAGGTGGCTTTGGAGATGAGTGCGAGAGGAGAGATGAGACGTGCCCGGATTTTGCTATTGTATCCCGGTGGGCTGCGAAGGTGATGCCGAAGCGAGTGTGTTTTTTTTTGTTGTTGTTAATGTTGGGTGGCGGTGGGTTTTGGTTTGGGTTTGGGTTGGAAGAAAAGCACTTTCATAAATCTGCCTCGAGATATATGTGCTCACAATTTCCGGGATCCGGCCATTAAGCTCACAACCCCCAGCCCTCTCGCCTAGAACGGTAGGACGAAGAAGAATAAGGTTGCTGGATATTCCATTTCCCTTCTTTGATTTTTTCTCTATACATAATATATGTATTTAAAGCGCGAAATCCTCGACTTTATTTGCGTTCAAATTTCATCTGGAACGTTTGCCGCGATGATTTATGCAAGAGATCCGCACTTCGCGAAAGCATAACTCGATTCCTGCATGCATTTTGCACGCCAGATTCACGATTCTGTGCTATCTATATACTATATACACCGCAAAATCTCAAATTGAATAAGTCATCTCATGAATACATCAATTTTAAACAAAACAAATTCACCCTCTTCCTTACTTATTTACATGTGTAAACAAATATTCGCATAAGTTACTTTAATTACAATCTGTTGACTTTAACTTAATGCAAATAGTCAGAAAGAAATTATACTTTATTCAGAAATGTACGAAATTGTTTAATTTATCCTTAATATTGTATAATAAGTGAACAATATAACAAACTATTCCTTTTCATTAAGTTAGATTATCACAAAATTAGACTACTGCATTATTTAATGTTAATTATCATTAAGTAAAGAAATTTGTGGTTTGTAAAGTTTCCTTTTAGAATAAATAAAAGACTAGATAGTTTTAGCATCATTTAGACCAGATCAATGGTCGGCAAAACGCGGCTCCAGAGCCGCGTGTGGCTCTTTGTCTCCTTAAGTGCGGCTCTGGCACAAATATCCACGCGCAACGACATACAAACTTGATTTACTCAAACTTTCCAAGGAGATACAAGAGATGAAATTTAGTTTTATTTAGTGTAATAAAAGTTTACTAAACAAGCAGATTTGGCTCCCAATTTGTTGTTTTTGAAATTTTTGTAATGTTCATATTTGCCACTGGACCAATCAAATATTTAGTGTTGATATGTGAATTTTTGATTGAATCATTAAACGCATGATTTTTGAGTGTTTTTTTAAATTGTAATTAATAATTAGTAATTTTCTATTGTAAGAATTTATATTTGTTAATTTGAGGATAAAAATTGCAATTGATTCTCGATTTATTAACTAAATTTTCGTATGAATAACTTTAAAAATTACAAAAAGGAAGAAAAAAAAGTAATAATTCTTATAGAATATTCAATATTATTGAAGAATAATTAATAATTATTTTTTGATAAATTTCAGTAAAAGTATAAAGTTTAAATATGTAAATGAAATATTTTTGATAATTTTAAGTTTCTGTTTAATTGTTTAACTTAAAATAATTCCAAACATATAAATGAAGAATTTTTCAACAATTTTAAAGAAGTATTTTTGATCTACTTAAAAGAATTAGATAATGTTTGCTTTTCTTGATTATTCATTCTTTAAATGTGTTTTTGATCAAGTTTTTTTAGAAGTAATTTTGGTTTTATACTAATTTTTGAAGTAAATAATGAAACAATATTTTTGCACAAATGGCAACACTTTACAAATTCAAATCTTGCGATAATTTTGGGACACTCTTTATTATATAAATTTGAATACAAATATTAAAAATTGATAAAGAATTTAAATGTTATATAAGAAGTTAGAGAAATTAGTTGATTATTATAGAAATTGCCTAAGTCATGATCACAAGAACGCGATGAATCACAGCGGTTTATTGAAGTAATTTTGGTTTTATACTAGTTTTTGAAGTAAATAAAGAAACAAAATTTCGATTTTTTTAAATTTGTACAAGTAATTACAGTTTCTCTCAAGATGACCATGAAAAAAATAATTGCAAACATAATATTATTGAAGAATACGTGAAAAATAATTATTTTTTGATAAATTTCAGTAAAAGTATAAAGTTTAAATATGTAAATGAAATATTTTTGATAATTTTAAGTAAATTTTGGTTTCTGTTTAATTCTTCAACTTAAAACAATTCCAAACATCTAAATAAAGAATTTTTCAACAATTTTAAAGAATTATTACAATTTTTTTTTGCTTATCTTGCTTATTAATTATTATTAATTTAAATGTGTTTTTGATCAAGTTTTTTAGAAGTAATTTTGGTTTTATACTAATTTTTGAAGTAAATAAAGAAACAATATTTCGAATTATTTTTTTAAATTTGTACAAGTATCTTAAAACAATTCCAACCATCTAAATAAAGAATTTTTCAACAATTTGAAAGAAGTATTTTTGATCAATTTTAAAGAATTATTAGAAAATTGTTTGCTTTTCTTGCTTATTAATTCTTTGATCAAGTTTTTTAGAAGTAATTTTGGTTTTATACTATTTTTTGAAGTAAATAAAGAAACAATATTCCGATTTTTTTTTTAATTTGTACAAGTAATTACAGTTTCTCTCAAGATGATTATGAAAAAATTAATTGCAAACATAATATTATTGAAGAATACGTGAAAAATAACTATTTTTTGATAAATTTCAGTAAAAGTGTAAAGTTTACACTCTTTATTATATAAATTTGAATGCAAATTAAAAATTGATAAAGAATTTAAATGTTATATAAGAAGTTATAGAAATTAGTTGATTATTAAAGAAATTGCCTAAGTCATGATCACAAGAACGCGATGAATCACAGCGGTTTATTGAAGTAATTTTGGTTTTATACTAATTTTTGTAGTAAATAAAGAAACAATATTTCGTACAATTTTTTAATTTGTATAAGTAATTACAGCTGATCATGAAAAAATTGAAGATTTTTCTTTGTACGCTTGTCCTCAAACGTTTCTCTATTTCTCTCTCTTCCCTCGTTTAATTCTCGAGTCAATTGTGGGAAATATCCGATTGTGATTTCCATTTAGATGCGTTCAGTCGTCGTCTACGTAGTCATCATCATCGTCCCCAGTAGCGATGTCGAAATTACCGCGACCTTTTTATTCCTCCGCCGAGAACAGCAGTATCAAAAGTTAATTTGCGGCCTTCCTTCCTTCTGTCCTCATCATCCTACTATTGCTACTACTACTTCTTCCTCTCATCCTTATCCTCCCCACAAACCAGTATTTACACACTAATGACTAAGGACTCTCCATCTTCACTTTCCGTTTTACATTTTCACCATTCCCTCGATCCGCAGATCCTCTAAATTAAACTCCGAGACGAAAAGGGAGAAGACGCACGCTAATAAAAAGAAGAGAGCAGAATAAAATAACACGAGTCGCTACAACAAAATTAACTTTTTTTTCTCTTCTTTGCTTCTTTTTTTCCTCCCTCGTTTGAGATTAACGTTTAAATCACTGCGGCTTCTAATCCCGAGCGATGCTTCATTTAAGTGCCACCACCACTTACAGTTTTGGAAACTCTTCTCTCTTCTGTTACGAAGAAGAACAAGTCAATGTTAATCTCGTCCGAATGCAATATTTAGTAGCAAATTGATAGATGTTTATTTGATGTAATCGCTGGTCATTTGTGCGTCCGTTTTTGTGTATATATTGGTTGCAATTAGGGGGGGAGGGTTGATATTAATATTGATGGCGCGTGGATCCACTCCAAGTTTCGGGGGAAATGGGAAAATTCTTAATGGTTGTACGCTGTTCTCTGCTGTCCCATAGCTGTTATTAGCCCTGTTGTAAGCCTCGGCAGATTAGGCAATAACTTGGGGGAATTAACGGGCGAGGGTGAGAGATAGAGCCAACTGACCAGCGGTCACGAATATTATTCCCGTTTACCTTCTCCGTTTAACGCATCGCGTCCGCAATTCGCTTCATCTTTCTTTCTCTCTTTGACCCGTGCTGGTTGGAATAGGAATAGGAATTAGGAGAGAGGTGGAAGCTGGGCTATTTAAGCGCTGATTTTCGAAACAAAGGATATTGCACCCAGCAGACTGTCATTTCCAGTTCTGTACAGATGTCAGTATTATTTATTATTCATTCGTACCAACCAACCAACCCTCCCCCATATCGATTCCTATCCGAGTCGACTTCGCTGCAAAATCCACCCTCCTCCACGTCCAACTCGAAGAGCTGCTGCGAAAGGCAAATCTGTTGCATACATTGCTCACAAATAAAAGCCCTGTAAATGACAAAAAAATATCTCATTTGGGTGTCCCAAAATTAACGCAAGATTTGAATTTGCCGCCCTTTGTGCAGTAAAGTGTCAAATTGTTTTTTTTTTTGGGAATTTGGGACACCTTTTATTATATAAATTTGAATGCAAATATTAAAAATGGATAAAGAATTTAAATGTTATATAAGAAGTTACAGAAGTTACAAAAAAAAAAACAATAACAAATATTATAAAAAATAATTATTTAGGTTTTAGAATTGTAAAAATTTCATTATAATTATAATAAATTCTAAACAAAATCCATTTTTGCAATGAATTAACAACTTTTTTGACATATGACATTTTTTTGGAAAAAATATTGAAACTGTCAAACCTAACCTAACTTAACCCAAAATTAACGCAAGATTTGAATTTGCCACCAGTTGTGCAGTAAAGTGTTGGAAACCACAATAAAAAAAAAACAATTTGACACTTTACTGAACAAATGGTGGCAAATTCAAATCTTGCGTTAATTTTGGGACACCCTTTATTATGTAAATTTGAATGCAAATATTAGAAATTGATAAAGAATTTAAATGTTATATAAGAAGTTACAGAAATTTTAGTTGATTATTAAATGATCACAAGAACGCGATGAATCACAGCGGTTCTAAAACGTATAAACAATCTTTATTTACGCACGAAAACAACTGCATTTGTCGATGATTCATCTGCACCTGCGAATCTCAAACGTTTAAACAATCTTCGTATTGACACGAATTGTCTCGAATTGTCACGACGAATCGGTTGCAAATGATAATACAATTCATATATGGGCACGAAAACGTCGCTTGTTTCTACATTTTGATGACTCATCTGCACCTGCAGTTGCACATGCGAATCTCAAACGTTTAAACAATCTTCGTATGAGCACGAATTGTCTCGAATTGTCACGACGAAACATATGGCGATGAAACACAGCGGTTCTAAAACACCTGCATTCTCGTGACGTCATAATGAATCATCTGCAGGTGCGTTTTGCATTAAAATTAAGCGATTATTTTACAAAATTTTCTTACATGGTTTTGCAATTGATTCGCAACATTTTCGTAATGTTGCGAATCAATTGCAAAACTTTAAATTTACAATATTTTAGAAAGAATTTGTTAGTTAGGAGAATTATTTGCATTTTGGTTAACTATATTTTTAAAATTTAAATTTGTTCATTTTTAATAAATATTTTTTAGTTCACATTAAATTAAATCTAATGAAATTAGCGTATAAGTTAGGTTTGACAGTTTTATATAGAAAAAGAAAATGTTATATGTCAAAAAAGTTGTTCATTGCAAAAGTGGATTTTGTTTAGAATTTATTATAATTATAATGAAATTTTTATAAAAAAGTTATTTGTTTTTTTTTCTTCTGAAATTTCTTCTGTTAACTATAATTAACGATTATAAAGTAATTATAATTAATTAACGCTGAGTGTTCAAACACAAAAGAAAAAAATAATTAAAGGAATTTCGTAACGCTGAAGCTGAATTAATTAGCGGCTCGGAGTAATTTATTTTTCGGATGATCCAATTAGAGCATTTATATATTAAATTCTCGCTTTCCCGTCCCCAAATGAAAAATATAACTTTTCAAATTTTCCCCGCTTCCACAGCAATTGCGAGTTTAATTTAATATGGGGGATGAGAGAAGGTTGGATGTGCGTGCGAGCGGCGGCAAAATCCATTAAGTCTTTGAGCCCTTGAGCCTTATACCCAAAACCACCCCCACACGCAAAACTCTCTTTCTCTCTCCGTTTCTCCCATAGCTTTTAAGCTAAATCTCTCTTTGTCTGTCTTTCTCGTGTCACAATCTCACCCCATCTCCGTATAATGTTTGTGTCACAATTATTAAGATTTCGTTTTCATCTTAATGTTTACCTGCATTCCTCCGAGACGTCTCTCCTCTTGCTTGCTTGCTTACTCTCACACACTCTCTATCTATCTCTCTACATCCAAGTGGAATTACCCGTTCTCCGTCTTTGCCGCGCGATTATGTAACAACTCACGAAATTAATCTCACTTTATATAACGCGCGCATGTTATTAAATTGTTATGAGCGGAGTCGCATTAATTATTCTGAACCCTTCTTCGTGTCCCCCACGGAGCGGCTTTAACTTTTGCACCTCTCTCATCATCATCATCGTCATCATCTTCCACGCGCCTTTCATCTCGTAATTTATAATAGAGAGGATTTCATTAGCGCGAATATCCATCATCTCTCTATTTGATTAACACACCAAAAATTCCAAATAGATTCGTGAATTTATCATTAGAAACTACATATCAAATTTACGATCCGATGCATAATAATATTCAATATTTAATAATCTCCTCTTACGAATTACGAATGTTAATTATTACTTTTAAATATTATATGAAAATATTACTATTAGGTTAGGTTAGGTTAGGTT
>NW_017097131.1:0-13185 GCF_001412225.1 Nicrophorus vespilloides
TCACTATTTCAGTAATTTTTTGTTAAGCAAAAACGTAACTAATTTTTATTCAATATTTTAAAGTTAATTTAATATTAAGATAATTTGATTTGTAATATAATTAACTGTTAAAAAAAGTAATGAATTGTAACTTATATATTGAAGGTTTTGTTTAGATGCAAGAAATTATATAGTTTAAAACTATTGTTAGATGTATCAATAAGATGTGATCTGAGATGTTGGAAGATGTAGGACAAAGGACTTCAATATAAAGAGCATTCGAAATATGCAGATTGTGATTTTGTGATTGTGATAAAAACTGTGTTTTCTTAGTGAAATTAAATTTGCAACGTTTTTTTGTAAATTTGTTATTAATTTCGTATTTAGTTAAATAATTTGAAATAAGACAGTTATAACATATTTCTGATGTAATTTTATTATAAAATTCACTGTTTTAGTAATTTTTTGTTAAGCAAAAACGTAACTAATTTTTATTTAATATTTTAAAGTTAATTTAATATTAAGATAATTTGATTTGTAATATAATTAACTGTTGAAAAAAGTAATGATTTGTAACTTGTATATTGAAGGTTTTACTTAGATGCAAGAAATTATATAGTTTAAAACTATTGCTAGATGTATCAAAAAGATGTGATCTGAGATGTTGGAAGATGTAGGACAAAGGACTTCAATATAAAGAGCATTCGAAATATGCAGATTGTGATTTTGTGATTGTGATAAAAACTGTGTTTTCTTAGTGAAATTAAATTTGCAACGTTTTTTTGTAAATTTGTTATTAATTTCGTATTTAGTTAAATAATTTGAAAAAAGACAGTTATAATATAATTTCTGATGTAATTTTATTAGAAAATTCACTGTTTCAGTAATTTTTTGTTAAGCAAAACCATAACTAATTTTTATTAAATATTTTAAAGTTAATTTAATATTAAGATAATTTGATTTGTAATATAATTAACTGTTAAAAAAAGTAATGAATTGTAACTTATATATTGAAGGTTTTGTTTAGATGCAATAAATTATATAGTTTAAAACTATTGTTAGATGTATCAATAAGATGTGATCTGAGATGTTGGAAGATGTGGGACAAAGGACTTCAATATAAAGAGCATTCGAAATATGCAGAAACGTATGTGCGTTTTAGTCTTTTTGCTGCTCAATTCGGAAGTATGCGGTATGTCAAACGAATGGCTTCGCAATCATTCTTCGGGTGTAATTGAATTGATTGCTTAGACAAACGGGGAGGTTTGTCTGTCCCTCAAAGGGAGGAAACGGGAGTCCCCCAGAACCACCCAACCCATCCACCTTCCCTCCCTCGTCGGCCACTCACCACTCTCAAACCCCGCTCTCGTTCTGACCGTGTTCTCTCGGACCTCACAAAGCATTCCTTCTCAAAACGTCATTAATTAAATTCAGGGATTTGTTTTTGTGCTGGCCTCTCTATCTCGACCCCCCCTTCGACCCCTCGCCAATGGAACTCCGCTAACTCCGCTCTTCATTCCTCAACTTACGATACGAAATGGAAGCATGAACACACACACAGAGAACGAGCGAGAAATGAGATTAAGAGAGAGAGAGAAAACCAGAGATTTGATTCCCTTTTTGTTCTTACGGATCCGGCCAGCACCGCCTAGTTAATAAGGTTAAAACGTGTCGGCTGCAAAGGAAAGGGATTCCTCTCCCTTTTTCCTCGTTTTTTTCTGTGTGATTCCGGCGCGAAATCCACTCATTTTTCGGTTTCGCCCGAAGGGCGGAGAGCCTTTTATATTAGATTAAGTGTAATTTTTTAATTACGCACATGGATGTGTTAAAATGGGGATGAAAAGAAGAAGAAAAAAAATTATACATGTTGTGGGTATGTGATGATGGGAATATATATAGAAGAGAGACACAGTGGACGGACGTCGAGGAATTCATTAATTTCTTAGGACGTAAAAATCTGAAAGGGATTAAATTTGCATTTCGGAAAATGTGGGCTCGGCCGTCGAGTAGAGTAGAGGACATTAATTAAAAACTTAACTTATGCGAATACGCGATATTACAAACAAAAATTAATTAATATTACAATGTCGGGTCCGCTCTGATCCTCTATTTTATCTGAGCTCACGTTCCTCATGTGCACATATACATATCTATATATGTATTCGTATATAATAAAAGGACGAGCCCTTTTCATATCTGACAACATTTCGTTCGCTCTTTACACACTAATCCATATTGTGCCCGTCTACCGAATAAATACGTACATATAAATTTGCTGATTTAATTTTCGAAATGACAAACATCATTAGTATGATGATTTTCATTTAATTACAAATTACTGCTACGTGTTTACAAAACTTTTCATACGTTTATAAAGTCTTGATTAAATTAATATAATACATTACACTTGGTTCTCTTTTTATGCGGTAGATACGTTCCACAGGAAAAGGCATAAAAATAAATCGCACAAAACCGCATAAAATTAAATCAATGGGTTATAATATACCGAAAATCGCATAAAAAAGGGTTTATTAAATTTCAGAAAAATAATTAGTCTTACTATATTCTTTCTGAAATGTTTATTCATAATTTTATAAAAACGTTAACAATCATAGACAAGTTTATTAAATTTCAGAAAAATATAATCTTAACATATTCCTTCGAAATTTATACGGAAAAATTTTACAAAAAAAATACAGAAATTTTTTATGAAAGTTAATCTTTCTTCACATTTTTTTCATTAGAAATGTAATTAATTAATTTTTAAATATCGAATTACTTTCTTTTTTTTTTAATTTATATTGATGCATATTTAAAAAGTATTTAGTATAATTATGTAACATAATATGAGAAATAGTTAACAATGTCTCATATTTCATTATATATTGAATTTTCTAATAAATCTGGACAAATATAAAAAAAAACATTAATTTCATATAATTTATAAAATAAACAATTAATATTAATATTCTAGTTACTATAGCAACCTACGATTATTAATTAATTAAAAATTCAGTATAATTATGTAACATAATATAAGAAATAGTTAATAATGCCTCATAATTAATTATATATTGAATCTTCTAATAAATCTGGATAAATATATAAAAAAAAATCATTAATTTTATATAATTTGAAAAATAAACAATTAAAATTAATATTCTAGTTACTATAGCACCCTACGATTATTAATTAATTAAAAATTAATTTAAATGTGATAATTCGCGTAATTAATAATTAAACTTTAACACAACACGTCTTTAACAAATTCAATTAAGGATAAATATATAAAAAGATTTCAATCAAAAAACTTTCTAAAATATCTGATATAAAATAATTTATTGCATATATGCTGATTTTTAATGAATTTCAATTATGATATCTTCTGTTTCGTCAATTTAAACCTATAATTATAAAATGTATTGGACTTAATGTGATAACAATTAGTTGAAAATGTATTTTTAATTACTTTTAATAATTAAATGAATTGAAGTACTTCAAGGATTTTCATAATAAATGGTTACAAAGCTAATGAAGATAATTAAGAGCAATTTTTTTTAAATAATTAAGAGATTTCTCCAAAACAAGTTAATATGTAATTAAACAAATATAACTAAAATAGTTAAAATATTGATTTATAAACAATGTGTATATATGTTACGGTGCAGCATTTAATTGTAAATGTATACATTTACCGATTATGTACTTTTACCGTAACACATATGTTTTAAAATGATTTTTTTTTTTAAATATCTACGTTACATTTTTATTTTATTTTATTTTTTTAATATTTTGGTTCAGAGTAATTCGAGGTGCTGTAAATCTGTCGACGATGGACAGGGGAGGGTTCACGAAGTTATGTGTGCACCCCCGTTTTTAAGTTTATGCTGTTTTTAACAAATATTTCAACTGCGAGAAAGCGCCGCGCCACCCCTCCAATCCAGATTTTCCAATCTCCCCGAAAGCAGCTTGAAAACCCCTTTACGATCATAATAAAATATCCGGAGCCGCTCCGTGGAAATATAATTAAAATTAAAACCCCGAAGTGCGGCTCGATTAGGACAAGAGCAAGAATTAACACCATGTAAATAAATTTAAAAAAAAACAATAGACGAGTTGCATTAGGATAATGATGTATGTGTATTTTTTTTTTTTTTTTATAACTGTGGGATTTTTTTTTGTATTGGAATCTGGGATTTTAGGATGGAATGCTATGGGAAAGTTGGACGGAAAGTTGTTGGTAAATTTCACCTTAATGTGACACGGGACACAGATGCAATCATATTTTGCGGGGGCGTATTTCTCCGGAGGAAATCTCTTTGCATAGCTGATTACGTGTGTATTTCTGATCATATTTTCCCGTTATTTCCATATGTATGAGCCTCGTCCTCGGTCCCAGCCACCCCCCAAGACCCGACAAGCACAAATGCCCCAATCACATATTCTCCGCACTCTCCTCCGCCCGATCCATCCGTCTATTTCAAAACTGATAAAACTTATTTAACCAGAGACCGACCATCCAGGCCTCTGCTGACCACCACCACCACCAATCAAATATTCCCAACCTCCCCAACAAGAAAAAAAAAAGGAACACAACAATGCATGTATTGGAAGAGTAAGTTATTAAAAGCAAATGTGTGATGGTACTTTTGGTGGAAACAAACTACGATTCAAAGGGTACGTGTTTCCACTGAGTTGCATTGATCCTGAGGAGCGTTTCCTACGTGGTCCTTCCTCCTACCCTCTGTGCAGACCCGAACAAATAGAACTACAGTCGCGGAGCAAATAAATGTGTGCATTGGGACATTCTAGCCCTTTAAACTTATGTAAGAAGAAGGGGAAGATTTTTATACGTGCACCCTCTTACTACTTTGATATCTTCAATGTTTGTTGTCCAGCTCTAGATATCCTTTAATTAAATTATAACTAATTAACAACATTATTCAACATATACATTATAACATAAATAATGTTATTTCATTTCATATGAAGATTCATAAAGTTAATATGTAAAATCAAGTTTTCATAGTCCTTAAATATAATTGTTTTATTTTCTATTTAATTCTATCAAAATATGGTATTAAAATGTAAGGATTGTATGTGATAAGGATAAGGATATGTATAAAATTTATGTGGATTTAAAATTATGATTATCCTGTGGATATATGAAATTCTGTTGGCGGCAGGACTATTAACCGTTGAATAATTATTGGCTGCGCAATTAGTTCGTGCATTGTCCTGCAACATTAGGAAGGATTAGGATGGGGTGGAGGACGATGAGTACGTTGGTGGTGGTAGCAAATGAATGCACTGCATAAAACGTGATTTTAAAATTAGCGAAACTCGATTAGAGACGAACGCGAAAATCTCTCGCCTCTGACGTAATAATATTATTATATGCATGGAGATTTGTATGGAATCGTGTCCGTCGTGTCTCCGGATCCTTCGCCGCTTGATTTCTGTCCCTGATTAAACACGAACCGACACGTGACTACGCCTCAACACCTATTATTAAAGCAAAGCAAATTTCTAACATTGACCGAATCATTATACGTGCGGTTGCTCACAATGACACAAAACCACCTAACTCCATCCCACCGAATCCGTCGCTCCCGCACCTTCCTACAAAACCACCCACTCTCAACTCCAAATCCATACCGAACACCGAATGACGCCGTATTATTTCAAACTATATTCATTACCGACTACGACGACGTTTTAATATTATGCAACTACCGCATAAACTAATTCAACTGAAACCTCAACGCATAAAGTTGACATAAGAAATTGTGCACGGATTTAACACTTACTTATCCATTAGATTATGCAATCAAAAATTCTTTAATTTTTCATCACATCTTAACAAATTTGAAACAACGAATGAACAAATTAACCCATTTTTGCCCAAATTTCGGTATTTTTTGATTATTTCTAATGGTTGCTGTTGCCTTAAAGCCCTTTTTGATCAGAGTTTTCATCAAGTGCAGAATAGATGTCTTACGTTTATGATTATATTATACATATTTAAAACAAGTATACAAAGATAAATTTTAGGTACTTATCACAAGATTGCCGAAAATTCAATAAATACTGGTGTTAATTAACAAATTTCTAATTGTGTTAAAGAGGAAGATGTGCATAATTACGTTGCAACTAAAATGTGTGCTCCATGGTGGTGGGTATAAGATATCCGTCCCATTCCTGCCACCTCTTCGTTCTTCAGAGAGGATGCTGGGTCATCTGAGGAGGCGGCCGAGATTCGTTCTTTGTTTCTCAACGCATAAAGTTTACATAAGAAATTGTGAACGTCAAAAATTATGAAAAATTCTTTAATTATATCATCACATCTTAACAAATTTGAAACAATTAATGAACAAATTAACCCATTTTTGCCCAAATTTCGGTATTTTTTTGATGATATCTTTGACGATTCTAATGGACACTTAGACATCCTATTCTCTCTAATGGTTGCTGTTCCCTAAAGCCCTTTTTGATCAGAGTTTTCATTCAATGCAGAGCTGATGTCTTACTTTTATCTACTTATCACAAGATTGCTAAAAATTCAATAAATACTGGTGTTAATTAACAAATTTCTAATTGTGTTAAAGAGGAAGATGTGTATAATTACGTTGCAACTAAAATGTGTGCTCCATGGTCGTCGGTATAAGACATCCGTCCACCCCTTTCTGCCACCTCTTCGTTCTTCGGAGAGGATGCTGGGTTATCTGAGGAGGCGGCCGAGATTCGTTCTTTGTTTCTCAACGCATAAAGTTTACATAAGAAATTGTGAACGTATTTAACACTTACTTATCCATTAGATTATGCAATCAAAAATTATGAAAAATTCTTTAATTATATCATCACATCTTAACAAATTTGAAACAATTAATGAACAAATTAACCCATTTTTGCCCAAATTTCGGTATTTTTTTGATGATATCTTTGACGATTCTAATGGACACTTAAACATCATATTCTCTCTAATGGTTGCTGTTGCCCTAAAGCCCTTTTTGATCAGAGTTTTCATTCAGTGCAGAGCAGATGTCTTACTTTTATCTACTTATCACAAGATTGCTAAAAATTCAATAAATACTGGTGTTAATTAATAAATTTCTAATTGTGTTAAAGAGGAAGATGTGTATAATTACGTTGCAACTAAAATGTGTGTTCCATGGTCGTCGGTATAAGATATCCGTCCACCCCTTTCCTGCCACCTCTTCGTTCTTAGGAGAGAATGCTGGGTTATCTGAGGAGGCGGCCGAGATTCATTATTTGTTTCTCAACGCATAAAGTTTACATAAGAAATTGTGAAAATATTTAACACTTACTTATACATTAGATTATGCAATCAAAAATTATGAAAAATTATTTAATTATATCATCACTTCTTAACAAATTTGAAACAATTAATGAACAAATTAACCCATTTTCGGTATTTTTTTTGATGATATCGTTGACGATTCTAATGGACACTTAGACATCCTATTCTCTCTCTAATGGTTGCTGTTGCTCTAAAGCCCTTTTTGATCAGAGTTTTCATTTAGTGCAGAGCAGATGTCTTACTTTTATCTACTTATCACAAGATTCCCAAAAATTCAATAAATACTGGTGTTAATTAATAAATTTCTAATTGTGTTATGAGGAAGATGTGTATAATTACGTTGCAACTAAAATGTGTGCCTCATGGTCGTCGGTATAAGATACCCGTCCACCCCTTTCCTGCCACCTCTTCGTTCTTCGGAGAGGATGCTGGGTTATCTGAGGAGGCGGCCGAGATTCGTTCTTTGTTTATTCCGCTCGCATATTTAATTATGTATAGATGTTGTTGCCGCAGCCATCAATATTCTGAATAATGGAGGGCATCTATATTCAGAGGAAGCGGTTCACTTTACTTTTGTTTTTGTTTAGCAGCCCGGAGGGGGCTTGTGTAAGTTGCACGTCGGATTAAAAGTTTTGCCCGTACGTTCGCCACCGCCTCCAACCTCCATCTCCTCCCGCTGCCGCCGCCGCCGCCGCCTCCTCCACCATTGCTTCCACCGCCGCCTACGCCGTCGTCTTCCACTGGCATCGGCACGTCACTCTCCTACACTAATTCCATATACACGTTATACCGATGAAATTTATAATTCCCAGCAAGTTGGATTTATTCGCAAGGGCGGTATATATTTTCGATGTACTTTCGATCACTCAATCAACCCCGACGACAACAACGAAAAAGTGTACTTTCAAACTTTTTCCCACTTAAGATCTACACAATATGACAAGAAAGTAATGACATTAATTTGACATATCAAAAAATATGTATATAAAGTAAATACGTTTCTATGGAAATGATATATTTCTTAATTATTAGTAATAACATATTGAAACATCTAAATATCACTAGATAATTAAAAATTAAGTTTTTTGAAGATAATTTACGTAATATGAAGAATCAAAAGACTTAATTGAAATTGATCTTGATTGTCAATTGATTGTAAGATTCATTATGAAACGGGTATCTAAATAACAAAAACTTCTGGAACGGTAAATAAATAAATCGAGTAAACAGTGGAGACGTCGAATAAATTGTTTTGCAGGAAAGAAGTTTGCTTCCTCGTTTGGGAACTTTACTTTATGTTGAATACATTAAAAGTTTTAACTAATAATTGTATTGATGGATGTTTCGCTGATTC
The DNA here is from genome assembly GCF_001412225.1 of Nicrophorus vespilloides. Classification (NCBI taxonomy): domain Eukaryota; kingdom Metazoa; phylum Arthropoda; class Insecta; order Coleoptera; family Silphidae; genus Nicrophorus; species Nicrophorus vespilloides. Next base: position 8,655 of record NW_017097131.1, read on the forward strand.
CTTCCGTTCTCTCTTCTTTCATTTTTTTTTTCTGTTTGTTGGTCTTTTTCTATTTGTTGCTTTGTGAGGAAGAGTAGTGAGTATTTTCTTAACTATTCCGTGCTGGAAATGAAATGGTCCCCATATGCCTCAACGCATTTAATCAAGGGCCGAGTGGCCGGAAGTATCTATTGTATACAACACACATTGTCCTTTCTCACTGTCCGACTCTCTCTCACTCTCTCTGTCTGTTGCGTTCGTAGAATGAGCAAGCTGCTATTTGTCACCAAAGCCACGATCTCCAGATAAAGAGGGATGACGGATGAGGACCAGAAATCATCGGAGGCCCTTCATCCAACATCCCTCCACACCGCAATTACCAACACAATTTGAATACTACTGAAAATATAACTGCAGTCTATGAATTATAAATAAATATATAAAACTTTTGTTATATAATAAATTGTATAACAGAAATTCGAAAGATGAGGGTCTCCAGTATACGATTCTTGTTAAATTATGTAATTATCCGGAGTAGTTATCTTGAAATTAATAAAAAAACGTGAAGATGATCCGTTTCTGCAATGACACTTTTGACAGCTTGTAGCAGACGAACGGATGTCAGCAGAAAGCTGTCAATGATCTTGTTGGAAAGGTGAGACTTTCAGTTATAATTTGAGAATTCAATAATCCAATTAATTTAACGATTCAACCTTCTACCATGTAAGTAAAATGTTGATTACATTACTGTCTACTATATAAATAAGTGATAAATTTTATTTAAGAAAATCCAGATTTGATAGCTTATATAATATGTGGATAATATTATTATAAAGTTAAGAAGGACGACGATAAATCTCTTCTGGAAGCGGTGCGAAGGGCAAGCGGAGAACAAAAAAAAAAGTACACACACACACACAGTCTTTGAAACGTTTGACCTTCTCCCCTGGAACGTGTTATCCAGCTTCTTACTCCGGGAGCTTTCCAACAATCTAGGGCTATAAATAAGAAGAACAGCAGCAGCAGCAAGGGGTGCCCTCCTCTCGCTCACTCTCACTCTGCTTTACAAAGATTTTTTTAAGTGTATTAGCAGTTTCTGCGTCCGCCCTTCGTTCCGTTTTTTTTTTCTACGTCTTTCCTGTTCTTCTCTTCTCTTCCCGGCCTCCTTTCTCTCCTCTCTAGCCCTTCTGCAAACGGACGAGATTTATTCCCTAACAAATCAATTTTTATTAAACTAATATTTCACACTACCCAAGTTTTTTTTTTTTTCGTTCTTGTTTGGTTTCAAAAATCGCTGCTCCCTATTCATTTGTGATTCGGATGATCTATTTCATCTAATTTAACAGTTATAATTCGCTCATAATTTCTGTTTTAAAGTAATAAAAACAGGTATATTATATAAGTTTTTTTTAATATTAAATAATAAAATCATACATTTATGTAATCGTTCGTTTTTGGTCCAGTGTGCGGATTTAAGCAATTAAGTAGGAGAGTTGGAAAGTCCGGAACATGTAAGATGTTTCAATTTTCTTAATTTAATTATAATCCAGGTCGTTTGTATGATCTCAGATGCACAGACCATCGAGAGCACATGTCGTATAAGATGACATCATCGAGAGGGTAGCTTCGATTAAAGCCACCACTAAGACACTATGGGTCTTCATGGGTCGGTGTGTGTGTGTGCGTGTAATGCATATTCCTTACAACCCCTTTGCTCGCAACCCCCAAAGTATTGTCTTAACGTCCCGCCACTAATAAATTAGCTTTAATGCCGCAGCCTGTTAAACTGCCGCTTCTTCCACACCGTTTTTCTCTCCTTCATTCAGTCACGAACTTTCTCATTCACTCTATCTCGTTCTTCCTTCCTCCCTCTCTCTTTCATGCACACTCTTATACAGACTTCGTTTTTATTTCATCCCGTAATAAGTCATTTTAATTTGCAAGACGTTCAGTGCGAATGAGAGGGCGACCGAACAAACGGGAGGGATTGGAGAAGAAGAAAGCGTTGGAGGTGCCGTCAGAAGGAGGAAATGTCTGTTTTCAACTGATAAATACACAATACGACGGGTTAAACGTTTAATTATTAGAAGTAATGGCAGAAGAGGCTTTTGGGGGAGGCAAGGATTTTAACTTTTCGGACGCGAGATTCAATTATTCGCGAATAATAAGAACGCCGCCCTTCGAAATGTTCGGAGGACAAGAAGTAGATGTAGAGAGAAAAAAAACAACAAACAATTGTCGAAGGCCGTGAACTACATTTTGATAAATAGCTGAAGAGGGTTGGAGAAATAATAATAATATAATGTGGAAGGGAATATGAACGAAGGAAATATTCCAATCCACCCTCTAAGAAGGAAATAAAAACTCTAAAAATAAATTAGCCCGGAACGACATTATTGAGATGATTTATTGGAAACAAGGTACCCCGATATTTATACGGTTCCGCCCTGAAGAGGGATTCGGATTGAATTCTTTTGCGAAAACTTTGATACATCATCCGGATTTTTTTCTTTCTTTATTCCTTGTACCTCTCACAGAAAGATATATATATAATTTTGTTATTGTATAATTTATCGTTTTTGCGGGAATCGAAAGTTGCTTTAAAATACACCGATTATATTTTTCTACACAGATATATCTTCCTTCTTTGAGACTAGTTCACTTCCCATTCGGAGGTTATTTGCATTCATTTCAGATGGATTTATTTTCGATTCGCATCGATTGTCTTAATACAAGATTTATCTTTTTTCTTAAAAATACTTACTTTCCCCTGTACAATTAATTTTTATCATAATTCTAATTCGCTATAAATAAATACATCATTAGTTTACATACTTGTGTTATGCAATTAATTTTTTTTAATGTAATTTTATTTCGAATCTTATTATATTCAATAATTACTAATCATTAGTTTAAAACTGTAATCATAGTGTTAAAATGTTAGTCTGATATGTATGATCCCTATTTCTTTTAATTACGTAAGTTTATTTGTATTCCAATATAGAATAGAAATATTTGAATTAAATCATTTCATTTTTGATGAAGAGTTTAATGTATTCTTAATTTTGTGATTATAGACATTGGAAATTTAAATGTAAAACACAGTCAAAAGATAATATGCAAATCTCTAACAACGCAAACACTTTTGCTGTGGTAAAAATTAAATTTTAATGTTGGGATTCAGAGGGATTCGGATTGAATTCTTTTGCGAAAACTTTGAACCATCATCCGAATTTTTTCTTTCTTTATTCCTTGTACCTCTCACAGAAAGATATATATAATTTTGTTATTGTATAATTTATCGTTTTTGCGGGAATCNTTCTTTGAGACTAGTTCACTTCCCATTCGGAGGTTATTTGCATTCATTTCAGATGGATTTATTTTCGATTCGCATCGATTGTCTTCATACAAGATTTATCTTTTTTCTTAAAAATACTTACTTTCCACTGTACATTCAATTCAATTTTTATCATAATTCTAATTCGCTATAAATAATACACGATTGGTTTACATACTTGTGTTATGCAATTAAATTTTTTTAATGTAATTTCATTTTGAATTTTACTATATTCAATACTTACTAATCATTAGTTTAAAACTGTAATCATAGTGTTAAAACGTTAGTCTGATATGTATGATCCCTATTTCTTTTAATTACGTAAGTTTATTTGTGTTCCAATATAGCAGCGGTCGGGGAACTTTTTTAACCATTACCCCAAAATATTATTGCGTAAGTCGATATTACCCCCCCCCCATTCTGAATAGAAAACAATCAATGTAAATTTTAAATAAACATTATTTATTGAATTAATTTGCATTTACATATTTATAAAAAAAAGTTACATGAAAATAGTAACAAATAGTAATAGACAAACAAAATAAAATTCTTAAATTGGAACAAACAAAAATTAATTGAAAACTTTCCCCCTTCAGGTTTTGGAAACATGATGTTGCTACATGTTTGATATAATTACTTTAGAATTGGGACTTTTTGATGTAAGAGCAATTTGAATACAGTTTTCGACGTTTAATCGATTTCTGTTTTTCGTTTTTATGTTCATTAGAGTGGAAAAGCGTTGTTCACAAAGGTAGGTTGTTGTAAATGGCAGCAATTTTTTTACCGCCTCCTCATGTGCAATTTTGAAAGCCTTTGCAGCTTTTGCAGCCTTTGACAACCAAAAAGACGACAGATTTGCTCTGATCTCAAATTGAATACATGCTTCAGTATTGGATATAAGTTCAAGAATTGCCTCTGCCAAACCTGGAGGTTCTGCTGGTATGTTAGTAATTTCACATTTAAAAGGATCTACAACCCAATTCACAGTTTGTACATCAAGATCTGAAAAGTAGTCAGAGAACCGCTCTCTGAGTTTGGTAAGATGAAATTAGGAAAATTTCCCTATTACCCAAAAAAAATTCATTTTTACCCCATTTTGGGTGATTTACCCCGGTTCCCCGACCGCTGCAATATAGAATAGAAATATTTGAATTAAATCATTTCATATTTGATGAAGAGTTTAATGTATTCTTAATTTTGTGATTATAGACATTG
>NW_017097132.1:0-13128 GCF_001412225.1 Nicrophorus vespilloides
TAAGAGCACAGGAATGTATCTATACTTTAGCAGATATTTGGAAAATTGCTCACTGCTACTAATATTCGCGCCTCCCCTTAGACTAGTTCACGCCTCCCCAGGGAGGCGCGCCTCACAGTTTGGAAAACGCTGCTTTAGATGTACTATGTAGCACCGTAGATCACGGCAGACTTTTTAGTAGCACCATAGCAGTTTTGCAGTTGGCTATAGGTCACAGCATTTTCAACCTTTTGTTTATTGCACGGTGATGATGATCTTAAACGTGGATTATATTTATTTTGTGCTTTAGATCAGCGTTTCCCTTGAGAATCACTGCTTTAGACGACGATTGCGTTTAATTCATGGTAACACATTTATTAATCTATTAAAAATAAACTTAACTGTTATAAATACATATTATACATAAATTGAAACACTTATAATTCAAACAAATGTATCATTTTTTTTTTTGTCAGCATTTGCGAAAATTCGTGTCAATTTTCAACAGCACAATGGTTATTAAACAGTAAGGCACATCAATTAATTGAATCTGCACAATAACAATGATATTCAATATGACTTGCATATGTATCAAACTAACTGTGGTTGTACTTTATTCCATTGATTCTGCTCGCAAACGAACGGACCATTATGAACGAAATGTATTTTCATCGATTCGACGAATTTTAACTTCGGAATGAGCTAGAAATATGAAGTCAATATTATATTCAAATCAATTAAATTTCCAATTAATAGATTACCTTCGGTGTGATTAAAAAATACTGCGACGTTCCTGGTTGGCTCGTTATGTCGACAAGCAAATTGAAAATTCTCCGCTCGTTGTCAACATCCATGCCTTGATTAATCTCATCGACGCAACGGAAAGGAACTGAAGTCAACTCTTGCAAAGACAACATGTACGTTGCTGTAGCAACCGCCCTTTCACCACCACTTTGTGTCACCGTGTTCAATTCCTGCAGCGGCTCCCCATCGCGATACGTCACCTTAATACTGATCCCGTACTTTTCGTAATCGTTTCCGTTCTCGCCCTTATACAAGCTCACTTCTCCGGAACAACCCATATGCTCAAATGCGGAACTGAACCGTTCATTGATCTGACCAATCAGATAGTTCAACGGCTCAAGCCATTCATTCTCCATCGTCGCCAATCGCTCATCAGTGTTCTGCACCTTACGCAAATCAATCTCGACGTTTGCCTCCAACTTTTCAATTGCGCTAACTCTAGCCTCGTACTCTTGCATCTCGATGTCGTCCGCCGAATTAATCATGCAATCCAATTTAGATTCCAACGTCTCTCTTTCCTCGTGCAAAGCTTCCAAATCATTCGATAACTTATCGTAATCATCTCTGAACTCATTGAATTCCTCATCGTCCACATGCCAACCATTTGAAGCCTGCTTAGCAATAACCAAAGCTTCTTCGCTCTTGCGCAACAACATTTCGGAATCTTTCTTCAACGTCCGGAAATTTTCCAAGGCTTCGGCAACTGCATTCCTCATATCAATCATTTGCTCCTCCAACCATGCAACGTCTTTCCTGCACACGGTTACACTCAGCCCAGAAATCTTATACTCAACCAATTGTTGCATATAACTCTTATAACCGTCCTTCAATTCGTCGAGTATCGAAAATAAAGTGCCTTTCAATTGCTGCAACACACAATCATAAATAATTTGTAAACATAACATTTGTAAAATAATATACGTACATTAATTTTGTGCTGATACATTTGTTCAATTTCTTCCTTCGTTTTCGTATTTTTCTGTAATTCTTTTAACTTTCCTTCGAGTATACGAATTTTCCCATCGATATTTTCGACTTGCTGCTTTTGTGTCCGCAGTTTATGTTGACTCTCCTTGATCCGATTAATTTGATGATTTACATCGTTTATCTGAAATATCCACATGTGATTAATACATAATACTAAAATTTAAATTAAGAACTCACCTTCTCTTCCAATTTTTGGATTTGCACAGCGAAATCATCGCACTGCTTCTTCGTCTGACCCATTTGATTCTCCAGCAAATCTTTTTTCTGTATGTTCAACGTTATGGAAAACGTGCCATCAGATTTGATCTCGTTCTGTCTTGTGCTCTTCTCTCCTGTATATCTTGAATAGGATATGGAGATTCTGGATGTGCCTACAAACATTATTAATTGCATTATTTATTTCTAATATAGTCTCGTTCAACTAACCGCTGAAGAAAGTGGTAATTTGCTTGGGTAATGCATTGAAGTTACTTATGTTTTCTCCGACTGGTATAGAGTGCAAATGGTATGTTTTACACAAGTATTTTTTAATAACGTCGGGAGCTGAAAATAACGATATCACGTACGAATGAAAACCGTATCTGGTTAAATGTTCGATTGGAATCGGTGCCTCCATTTGACTATTTGATCTGTCTATGCTCGAATGCAACACGTTTACGCTCAATTTTTGAGACATTCTTAAATGACGAATAAGCAAATTCATGTCCTCGACTTCCGTACAAACAAAAGCCACTTTATCTTTCAAAGATATCGATCTCTCTACGTATAGAGCGTTTTTAGGCTCCAATACGTTCAGCTAGAAGAAAAAGAAAATTAGGTAAATACAACTTATAACATTTACAAAACTTACTTCAAGTATCATAGGTTCATAGACTTCCCCTTTAAATAAATGTTTATTGTCCCTCAACCACAATGTCCCTTTATACGCATCCTGATCCAATCTATGAAGACTTTCCAACCTTTGGTTTTTTACGTTTTCCAACTTTCCTAATTCAACATGCATATTCTTATAAATATTTTTCTTTCTATCCTTTAATTCAGTCAATTCTTGTATCTTATCTCTAATAGTATTCACATTGTTTGTATAACTTTTAATGTCATTGTTCAATGAAAGCATTTTATTATTCATTACTTCCTCTGCAACATTAAAATTAATTTGATTAAAAAATATATCCAAAATGATAATAGTCCTAACATACCTCCTCCTAAAATAACAAGAACCTCAGCTTTATCATTATTTAATTGTTTCATTCTTAACTGGGCACCATCAATTTCCTTTTTCTTCTCATCCATCTCATTCAAATGGTTACTTTTCTCATCCTTTATCCTGGATAAAGAATTCTTCAGATTATTAACCTTTTCATTACTTTGATGAACTTGTAGCTCATCTCTCTTCAGAGAATTCTCCTAAAAATAATATTATGAAACATAACTGTAGAAATAATAATAATAATTAAAAATGTTTACAATATTTCGCTTTTTATTTTCAATTTCTCTCAGTTTCTCCTTTTGCTCTGAGACTTGTTCTTCTAATGGTATCATAGCTTCTTTTTTAGTATTTAATACATCCTTAGATTTATTTTGCAAATCCTTTACTCTAACATATTCATTCTTGCTATGGAAATGTAATAACCACTTTTCCTTGCGTTTTATACTATCCAGATGCTGCAAGGCCTTTTTCCTTTTATTGAATGTCCTTACTTTTGCTTCCACAGATACATTAATATCCTTCAGTTCCTGCAATTTTTGTTTGCTTTTGTCCAATCGCATTATGTCCTGTTTCTGCTGTTCATATTCCATTTTTAATTTTTCTTGTTTTTCAACTAAATCATCTCTGCATAGAGCAAGCTGTGTCTCCTTCAGCAGCTGCTGTTTGTTTAGTTTTGCAAAGTCAGCAACCCTATCCTGTGGAAGGAATTGGCACAGATTATCAACTTGTATTTGATACTTGCTGATGAATGTTAAGACATCCTTCTGTGATTTTGCTTCACCATTCAGCTCCCATGAACTTGCATTCAACTTATCAAAATGTCGTGTGACTGTGAAATTTTTCTGACCATTCTTGCCTTGCATCAGTAGTTTGATTGTTGCTTTCTCTTCATTATGCTTAACATATTCTGAAATCTGAAGAAATGCAGTTAATAATAATATACAGATTCAGCAAACTGATTCAAGTATACATTTTTCCCTCTGCCAACTGTCTTTGGACTACCACCCAAACCCAATATTATTGCAGCTACAATTGTTGATTTTCCAGTTCCATTTGGACCAATAAGCATATTTAAATTTGGTCCTGGATACAGTTCTGCATATGAATATGTGCTGAAAATTAAAAACGAAATGAAAATTATTTGAAGACAGCTTTAGGCAAATCACAAGTACTCACACAAAGTTTATCACGGTAACTTTCAGAAGAGCTCCACCTTGAAAACTGTTCATTTTAACACGTTAAATAGTAATAAACAATTGACCGCCAAAATACATTGACTACAACTCAAAACCAAACAACAGATCAAACAGATGCCAACACAATCAAACTATATAAACAAGATGAAGTTGCTCGTAAATTGAAATTGAATAAAGGCAAATAAATGCGAAAACGAAAATATACACAGAAACTGTTCGTATTTAACATATTAAACTTGATATCAACTATTGTAATTGATAATATGATTTATATAATTTGAACTACTAATGCATATTGGAACTACTGCAGTACACATTTTTCTTGGTTATGTAAGATAAACATAACCTATATACGTGTATTATTAATATCAGAAGTGATAACTTTAATTTGAAAATGAATATCAGTGCATTTACATTGTTCAGGCTAAGGCCGTTCTCTTTAAAATTCAATTTAAATTTTCCCTGCAATAATTATGCCAAAAAGGATTCTGGTGGTAAGTATTTCAATGTATAGTTTTCATTAACAATGATCTAACTTGAATCTTATTAGGTGTTAGTATGGTTGGAGGTGCTCTGAAAAAGAAGAAAATGGGAAAAATGGGTCCAGCAGTTGAGAAAAAAGTATTACCAGTTGAGACTGACCCCAAGAAACTTGTATCTATTGTCTGTGGCTCGAATATATTCAAAACTGGAGAAGATGTAAAAATCAGACCGATGGAAGAATACCCTGATTGGCTTTGGAATCTTCGCACAGGACCGGCCCCACCCTTAGAAGAATTGGATCCAGAATCTAAGCAATATTGGAGGAAATTAAAGAAATTAGCTATGAAGAGGAACAACAAATTGAGCCAGCTCAAACAATTTTAATAGAATAAAACTTAGAAGTAATTCAAGCAGTTTCTTTCATTTGCATATTGATTTTGTATATAGGTATATAAATATGTCACTTTCCTATTGATTTGTGGATTCAAACTAATACACTGTTTTGCCTGGAACATGAAACAGCACTGGTTACCATTGGCAACATAAATAAGGTGGCTTCATAGAGACTAGTGTACTAGAGCCAGTTTGTTCTAGTATGATGATGACTTTAAAACTGTTCATAACAATTTAAATGTTCTGTTACATCATATAAATGCCAATTAGCAGTAGTGCTGCTTCAGTTGTAAGTAGAATCCGGTAAAACATTGCAATTCAATTTGATGTTAATATTTCAGAAAAAGAAAAAAATATTGAAAATAAAAAGCAAAAATTTGGTGGCCGACGCAACAAAACAAAAGAAAAAAGAAAGACCCAGTACTTCCTATGTAGATCACAGCTCTTCAGACACCTCGAATTTTGATACCAATGTTAATTCAGTTTCACAACAGATATTCACTGATGGCTCGATTCAAGTTACTCGAACACAAGAGGAGAAAGATAAGAATCCTGATAAAATCTGTTTGGATAGGAAGGGACTGAACACCTTTCCAACAATAATTGCTGAAGATAGATTGAGATTGTTATCATGTCAGCACAATTTGATTAACAACTTGGTGAGTCTGCAAGTCCAAAAATTTCCAGTTCTGGTATTTTTGGACCTGTACAACAACCAAATTGATTCTATGAAAAATCTCATCTCATTGGAAACTTTGAGAGTACTATTAATAGGAAAGAACAGGTAAATATTTATTTGTCTTAATAGATTTGTTTATGGTTTTCAATTTTAGGATTAAGAAAATCGAAGGTTTGGAAAATCTAACGAAATTGGAAGTGTTGGATTTACATGGGAATCTGATCAATTCGGTGACGGGTTTGGAAACTTTATCGCAATTGCGTGTATTGAATTTGGCTGGGAATCAATTAAAATGTTTGCAAGCAACTGAAATGGGTGGATTGAAATCGCTGCAGGAGTTGAATTTGAGGAGGAATCATCTGAAGAGGTTGTCGGGATTACCGGAAATGTGCAATTTGCACAAAATATTTCTGAGCAATAACGAAATGCAATTGTGAGTATTTGATAAAAAAAGATATTTACAAAATCTTGTTTAATCTTTTGCAAATGTATTGTAGAATAGAAGATTTGAGTAACGTTATCAAATCGCCGAATATAATAGAAATATCGATTGAGAATAATCCAGTATTACTAAATAACGATTGCGTGCCGTTCCTGGTGTCGTATCTTCCGAAACTTGCGATTGTAAATAAAATGACAATAAACGAGCAGTTACGAAAAGCCTCCAATATTTGGAGGAGAAATAAAGAGACGTCGAATCCTCTATTTATGGATCTGACGGAGACGATTTCGAAGAACGTGAACAGGGAGGAAGCAATTTCGAACGCTAAAACGAATTGGGAACTGCTGAGGTCCCAAACAAAGCAAATAACTAGTAACGTCAGCGCCAAAGGGAAATCATCGAAAGTCAATCCAGATGCAGATATAATATTAACATCGTTATTGAAAAGTAAAGTTGCGGATCATAAGAAAAACGAACATGGTAAATGGTGCAAGCTTCCGCCAATTTTAGTCCCAATCATTAACAAAATACATGAAAAGAAAGAAAGCGTTTCAAGCGTTTGTCCGAACATCGACAGCACTAGTTCATTGCTATCAAGTAAATCGGATTCTGATAGCAGCAGTGATGAAGATATAGAAGAGATTAAGGAAATCATTGAAGCATAGTACGCCTTTATATTAATTCTAAATAATTGTACGTTAATTAAAGGAATTCCAGCAAACCGATTGAAGCGGTTCCAGTAAGTTCAACGCAACCTGACTCTACTTCCGCTGAATCCTCCAGTACTCTCTCTTCGAACATAAGCAGTACTTCCAGTAAATCTAACAGCGATAGAACAACAACCTCGTCGAAGAGAAATATCAAAAGCGCCGTCAACCACAGATTGGTTCATAGAGTAAACGCGTCAAGATCGGTATCTGCTAAAGCGAGGAAGAGCAATTCCAATTCAAATAACGCAACGCAAGTTCGAGATTGTGAACAAGGTAATAAATATCGTTATAATACTATTTCAATTTTTTTGTATAGTTAATTTTATATTTCAGGTGGAGATTATCTTGTGGAAATCTGCGGACAAAACTTGAACGTTTACGGGCAAGGTTCGTTGCATTTCTTGGACAAATCTTGGAATACGACGAAAGCCCACAGCGTTACCACAATTAACTTTAATTACGTCAACATCAATAACTTAGCTCCAATCTTAAGTAAAATCAAATCCAGATTCCCGAATGCCGATCAGTTTATCTTTAAAGAGACAAACATCGAGTTTATTGGGCAAATAAATATATTCGCTGAGATCCAAGGATTATCGTCACTTAAAATAACGACTGAAGGAAATCCGATTATTGAGAAAGATTGGAGAACCTACGCTATATACAGATTATCCCATTGGGGCCTTAAAATGTTAAATGATGAAGCTGTACGAGCATATAAGATATTTTAATAAACGAATGTAATGTTTTTCTCTTTCAGGTTTCCGAAAAAGATATCGAAAACGCGAACTTGCAATATCAAAGTCTGAGCGATCTCGTTTTGTGTGCTCTACCTGATATTTACCTGCAACCTCTTCTGACGAGATTGAGTATAAATATAGATGATTCTTCAGAGAATGTGAATCCCAAAGTATGGTTAATGTCTGCTGACGCTGCTTTAAGAAGCGTCGTTAGCAAAGAGGCTTTGCAATGGAAAAAGCAGGGTTCAGTCCAAGTAAATGATTTATTAATGAAAGTAACAGTTTGTTAACAATATTGTTTTAGGATGAACAAATCCAGAGGCAAAAGGCGCATACTTATATTAGCAAATTGTTAGACGAGGTTTGCAATTCTGCTAAGAAGCTGAGAATGCTGGACGAGAATTGGCCAAAGATTCTACATGAAATTGTACGAAACACACTCTTGGATTATTCGAATTTAGATTTGTACAAGAAGAGGAAACTATTAGAATTAATGTAAAATGTATTACTATGATTATCGTTCACTGCCAATTTGTAATTTAAAATAAAAACTTTAAGTATTTTAATATGTTAAATCTATGAATTAGCTGTGAAAAAGTTTAAAATTTGATTAATATGCAACCAATTTAACATAATTGTGGCTTCTCTATTTAGTATTAAATTTATTTTATTATTAGTTATTAAATGATATTTTCTTTTTATTGTATTTTATATGTTTGTCTTTAGTTATTGAAGTATTTTATGGCAATTTACTAGAAATCGATGAAATGTTTGTTGGATGAAAAATAAATATCTAACAGTTGGTGACAGTTGCTGTATAGATTGTTTGGCATGTGTTTCTTTTGATTTTTTCCTCATTTGAGGTTATTTTGTGTTTGGTGCTGGTTGTTATTAAAGATGAATAAGAAAAGTAAAGGAAAAGCATCGTTGTCGGAGAAAATCGCGAGTGTTTTAAACGCGACTCCAAGTAATTTTGAATCTGACAACGAATCGGAAGATGGAGCACCTTTGCCAGAGTTCGAAGAGAATGTGGAGATTCGGGAAGTTGAAGAATTCACGAGTAAAATTAGGAAGCAAAACGTAGACCTGCTGGATAAGGTTGATAGTAGGTATGCTGGCAAGAAGAGTTCAAGGAAAAAAGCAGAGTTTGAATCGGATGATGATGAGGATGTTGCCATGGAGGAAGATGATGAGTCTAGTCAAGATGAGGAAGAATCGGAGGCTGAAGAAGATGAATTTGGTGAAAGTGAAGAGGAATCTGAGGATGATGATAATTTTAAGCATTTAAATGATGTTGATAGCCCAGCGGAAATGTCTAAAGGTATACATGTAAGGAATCAATTGCATATTTGGGAGAAAATTTTGGAGATGCGGATACAAATGCAGAAGTGCATGTCAGCCGCAAATAAAATGCCACAGAAGGAAGTTTACAAAGAAATGAAATCTTCTGAGGAGTTTTCAAATAAAGTGGAGGAAACTCAGAAATCTGTAAGTTTGGTTTTGGGCAAATTACTGGATTTGCACAAAGTGTGCATAGCAAAGTTCCCAGAAAGCAAGAAGGTGTTGAAAGGAAAGGTTGAGGAGATTGTGAGTGATGAAGAGATTCCAAGTGATACTGAAGATGAGAAAGAGGAGTCTGAGGAAGAAGTTGATGAGCCTTTGAAGAAGAAACAGAAGTTAACTCCTGTAAAAGATATGGTGGACGTTTTTGAAAAGTATAAGCCATACAGAAATAATGTTATACAAAAGTGGAACGAAAAGACGAACATAGTTGTTGCGAAGAACGCTGGAACTCAGTCCGTTTTGAAGCAGATCGAACACAATCTGAGCGATCGTGAAAAGCTGATTAAGAGAACGCAAGTGAAGAGGACGGATTACAGAATACTCGGTAAGGAGATTCCTGAAAACGAGGAAGGGCAGATCAAGGATTCAGAAGATGCGAACATCTTCGATGACAACGATTTCTATCATCAGCTCCTTAGGGAGCTGATCGAGGTGAAATCCGCCGATCTGACGGATCCGGTTCAGTTGGGTCGTCAGTGGATCCAGTTGCAGAATCTTAGGAGTAAGATGAAGAAGAAAGTTGATACCAGAGCGACGAAGGGCAGGAAGATCCGGTACACCATTCACACGAAAATGGTCAACTTTATGGCTCCCATCGACGAACACGAGTGGACGGATGAGGCGAAGACGGAACTTTACAACTCGCTATTCGGGAAACGACAGATCTCCCATCAGATGTAATAAACCTCTAACTGTTATGATATTTCTGTTTGTTGAATAAAAATTTATTTTTAACGTTCCTACTTAATCGTGCTTAATCTTTCCAACTGAAATTATTTTATAGAGGAATTTCATTAAACTTAGTCATAATTTAAAATATATAAAAAGATATGATTAAAGAAGCGCTGCTATCGATTGGCGCGAATAAATAAACAAGAATGTGTAATAAATCAACAGGTCTTCGTCTCGAGGCACATGTGTGCTTCGATTATAGGAAACTGCTGTTGCGGGGATTTCGTAAACACGATTGTGTTATTCTCCTCTTACTTCCATTGAATTCAGACGTGTTCTTTATGCTTTAATATACTCGTCGTTTCGCTATCGAATCGATAATTAAGCTAAATTGTTCCGAACGAGCCTCTCTTGCTATGCTCTCTCTAATGGGATAAGCATACATCGAGAGAGCAGTGGGGAAACGAGATGTTTTTAAAACAACATTTTGTTTATATACAATTCATCTGATTTGTGGTCGTGTTAAAAAATCATCTCTGATATGAGTCTGACCCAAAAGGTCGCTATTTTGATACCTCTAAAAGGAATCAGACATACCAGAGCTCAGTATCCGCTGTAGAAGTCGCGCGATCGCATCCGCCGCGTCCACTACTCAGTTATCCTATTTTATTTTTTAAATTTATTTTCATATTATTCAATTACTTGTTTTCTTTTTTTTTGTATCAATCAAAGTTTACGAAACATCTCTGGAATTGTTACAATGGAATATTGGCGCGTGATGACCCAATATTAGATGAACGCTCGGTGAGTACGCTTCCCGTTTAATCGTCTTTTTAATTAGTCACATCATTCGTGCTCCTAATCTTATTACCTAATTTGAGTGAAAACATATTTACTTTAGCCATAGATTATTCGGACCGAACTTCTGTGTTCCGATAGATATCTCTATGTATATTGAAACTCATCATTTTAAATGAATTAAACAAAAAAGGTTACTTCTGTATCATAAACACTTTCCATCGAATTGCAACATGATACATCGACCTAATATATTCCAAAGTTGCTTAAAATTGACATCATCCTACTTGATGCTCACGGAATCAAAATTGATTTATTCTTTCGTCCCTAAAAATTATTGTTGCAATGAAAGGGTGACAAGGAGACATTAAATTACTTAATACTGACGGAATCAAATATCAGTGGTATTATGATTATGGAAAAGATCAAAATTCATTCTTCAAAAATAACACAAATTTTAGTGTATAATTGTCAAAATTACCTTAATTATCTTAAAAATAAGTAAACTCTCCCTAATAGAACCTATGGTCAATAGCCCTTTCTGACAGTTAATTATTTTTTATTTGTTTATGTTTATAAATACCTTACTTTTTATTCATTTTAATAAATATTATCAAGTAAGCTAAAGGAATTTAAAATAGTCATTAGATTACTTCATATTTACGAAATCAATTTTGATTATTCAAGTTGAATATGGAAAAGATTGATACTTTTATTGTCATATGTAACAATAACAAACTTGTTGTAAAATGAGCGTCTTTTTCTTGTAAGTCAAAAGACGCTTATTTTCAAAATCAAAATACTCGCATACTTTCAAGAGAAAAGAAAATATTGACCATTCTTTCTTCTGATTGAAATAAGAAAAAAATTAAAATTTGCCATTAAACTTACTTATTATGAATGTGTTAAATAAATTATTATATAGAAACGAATTAGGAAGAAAATGTTCTCAAAGTTTTGCAAATGCAATTTCACTCTTGAACATTCATCATTTATAGGTAGTCAACTATAACACGTTTGTGTACATATTGTAAATGTTCAATTAGTTTCGCTAAGTATTTCAAAGAAACATCTAAGGTTTATTTATTTAAAATATTGACACCGTTTCTTGTTTATTTAACTAAATTCTTATTGACATCTTTTGTAAAGTGCTGTCTGTGTCCGATCTCACGTACAAATGGCAGTTTTTTCTTTGAAAAAAACTAATATGATCGAAGCAAAGATTGAAGAAGTTAAAAGAAGACTATGTTGAGATTTAAATATACATTTTTCTGTTTTTTTTTATGTTTTCTTGGTTTCATGTCTATAATTATTTAAAACGGCGTTTCTCAACCTTTCTGCGTTGCGATTCAACATATTTCTTTGTAGTTGTGTGATCCAATCGTTAAAAGTATTACACCAGATCATCGCTTTGATATAAGGTTACAGCTTTTATTTCGCAACCCAATTTTTCAATGCATTAAGATGTAATCCAACCTATAGATTGAGAAACCCTAATGCAGACAAAAAAAAAATATTATTTTCATTCCTATATCAATTAGATGTGATTCCTAATTGCGAAATCATATTCTATGGAATTTAATACAATTAATATTAGTTCGCATAATTACTGTGAGCGTATTAATGTTTTTTTAAATTTAAATATTTTGATTGTCATCAATCAATAACATTGTATTAAAACAGATAAATATTAATATATTCAAGTGCAGAGCAAAAAAAATAAAAGATTTTAGGAGTCGATAGGTCGTAATAGGTCGAAATAGCTGTTAGCTTTTTAATCAACCAAAAACATTTGTGTTGCAAACTCAATATTTGGTGAGCAAACAACTTCTTCCTTTGGCTTCTTGTAAAAAGATATAGGAGAAAATACATATTTGATCTTTCTACTTTAGACAGTATATTAACTCTATTTTAAGAAATTAAGATATAAAATCTCATTCAATTAATTTTTTTCTTATGATTTCAATAACTTAGTGTAATACTTTAAATTGTGCGGTTTAGTTTCAAAATGAAAATATATACAGTCAAGTCTCTTTTTGTGTTGCTTATTTTAGTCCGGTTTCATATAGTGCTGGATATTTACAAAACCGGGTAATCACTATGCAAGTCATTGCTGTATTCGGTTTGTACTAAATTTAATGTAAATGCGGAGTGATCAATCAAAAATCGGAACATGTTATGGATTATTCACTAAATTTTATTCTCTATACATTACATGCAATGGTCCAGAATATACAATTCGAGGACACCGGAACATCTAACCAAAAGTCTGGTCAACCTAAGTCAGTGGTTTCCAAACACTGCTTTTTCGAACGTTTTTATTTCAATTTTGCAACTTTGAACGCGTATTACATTCATTGATTTACTCGAAAACTATAATAGATAGAATGAATCCAATATATGCATATGAAAGCTGAATGTTTGGGGAATCCAGCAAGTATAGATACTTTCCTGTGCTCTTATCCATATTGC
>NW_017097133.1:0-2175 GCF_001412225.1 Nicrophorus vespilloides
GGATTTTGAAACAGCCGAATTTCCCTTGAATTTATGTCAAGATCAGAAAAACGCTTTTGAAATTCTAGTTTTAAATCCGCGATTACTTTTACAGCAAATATGGTGGGAAATCTTTCGTCAGTTTCTGTACTAAATTTTTCACAGCACGTGAAATGGGAAAAATTACATTCATTCATATGACTTTCGAGCAATATCAGCTTGGCTCTGAATGCTTTTTTGAGCGTGATACCGTGCTCATTCTAACCGAATGCGCTCTTCATCTGCGCGAGATCTAATGCCGACGCGCGACGCTACATTTATATTTTACGAATTTTTTCAAAATACTTGGCGGGCCGGATAAAATCGCCTGCCAGGCCGGGTTTGGCCCGCGGGCCGTAGTTTGGACACCTCTGGCTTAGGGGATTGCAGAAAAATTGATTACAGACGGGAAGGTATGTTTTTCTACACATACCCATTCTTCAGGATCCCCTTTAATATTTTTTTTAAGTGCAAAAGAGGGTTGCGGACTAAAAAGTTTGCGAAACTCTATATTTACTTAACATTTATTATTACATAATTATAATTACATAAAAGGTAAACAGTCAAATTTTAAAATCAGGTCTAAATTATTAATAAACATTAACGTAACACGGCAATAATATAATGTTTCTTGAATATAGAAAAATAAGTTGGAAATATTTGGATTTTTTTGCAAATTTGTTTTGTTCAATAACTGTTTTACAAGTTAATTTTTGAAACAAACACTTGGTGTTTTCGAAAGTTATCAAAAGATAATTTGCCAGAATATAAATTTAAAAAAATATGTGTATGAATAAAAACAGTATATGAAATCTAGAATATTCTGACAATGAAAATAATGTCCCTTTTTATGCATTTGACTGTGTTGGAAAAAATAAAGCAGTTGTTTATTTTATTGCCTAGTATCTTGTTCTGCGGAATTCTGGGAACTTTCTTAGTAGAATGGATGCTACTGTCGACGGTTGTGTATTCGATGTGTTTTGGTAGATCCCTCAACACGATGATACAATCGACCTGATCATCATTATTAAAATCTGTGATCACGTCGATTAAATACTGCTGGCTAATGATAAATGGTAAATTCAATACTTCGACATTTCTGTCGGCATTCCGAAATACCTTCTTTATGTTATCGTCGAACGTGCAGCAGCCCGGGTCCTCTCCAACGTGGATCACCTTCGTCTTTAATTTCTGTAATAAACCTCATTTCCTCATACACATAGTTGCTAATAGAACAATTTTAAATTACCTTCAATAATATATTGGATAACATTTGGAAGTTCCTTCTTTTTTCCATGACAAAACTGCAAATTAAAATCTTTACTACCAGATGTGTTCGACTCCAAAACCTGAAATCAAGTATTTAATTTATCATTCACTTATGTATTGAATTGTTTGCTTCATAAGGGAGACAAACATGGTTTTTCTTGGTTTATCGGAAAATGGTTCAAAATTTGGAAGGAAACATCACAATCGATGATTTCCTATTAAAAAAAAAACAAAAGTTTCTTAAAATAATACACTAAAACTTGCATACATATTCCGGATTTCCGTAAATGTTACGAATCATCCGTTGCTCCAGAGCGGCTTCAATTAGTCCGGTTTGTTAATTTCTGAAGAAAATAAATTTTGATTGAGAGCAAAATAAAAATATGTTACCTCGATTAGTACTGTTCCAAAAAATGTTGTCTGCTATTGCGGTACTCTTCGACTTCCTGCTAAGACTAATTATAAAAGACATATTCCACTTACGAAGTAAATTATTATTATTGCTGGGTGGTGTTATGTGGATCTATACACGGTGAAATCCCTGATTTTACGCCTGACTCAATTTGTTTATATTACTTTCGTCGATCCGGGGTTTTCATTGAGATCTCTACATTTTTTTTTTTTATATTTGTTTGTTTATATACTATGACAATGGTTTGGACACAATACTTTTTTGTTTTCGCTTTAACTGCAAACACAAATTATATTAGTCAAAGCAGATGCTTGCTTTAATTATATTTAAACAAAGATGAGAAAACAAATCGAAGATGGTTAATATATTCAAAGTCTAGAGATAAAATATATTATTCTGCTTGTACATTATTTTCTACGGGTCTATTGTTGTGTCCAACCATTATTATTGTAATTGTTATTATTAGTATAGTGTAT
>NW_017097134.1:0-1335 GCF_001412225.1 Nicrophorus vespilloides
TCCAGTCAAAAACGCTCAGAGCAATTGCCAATGCTCCCTGGTTCTCGGCTAACGAGTACATACATCAATACACTCACGGAACTCAGCAGCAAGTACCAACATCTGGAGTCAGATTTGTGAAGGATGAGAACGGAACTCAGCAGCAAATACCAACATCAGCTGGAGAACCATCCAAACCAACTTGCTCTGAGCTTACACACACTGAATCTCATCGAAGAAGATTGAAACGATTTAAACCACAGGACCTCCNCAATGCTTTTGAGTAGTTTAGTAGATGTCTAAATTGAATACATTTGCGTGTATGTGTTCGTGAGTTTTTCTTTTATGGGCATTCTGTGGAGTTTGGTCGCTGGATCAATCTCCAATATAAAATTTTAATTTTAATTTCATTATTTAGTCAATATCTAGAGCATGTTATCTGTTTTTTTTTCTTCTTGTAGATAGATTGCTTTAAAAAAAAAAATAAAAAAAAAAAAAAAATTATGTGATAGTGCTAGTTCTGATCGCGTCGAGTGAGTACTGAATTCTGAGTCTCTGGTATATTTAGTACTTTAGTACTTTAGTCCGCGAACTAAACCGCCATCGTTCTTTAATAAGCATACTAACTGGGAACACTTTAGAGATCATTTAGATTCAAGTCTACAATCTAATATCAGTTTGAAAACAGAGCAACAACTGGAAAGTGCAGTTGAAAATTTAATTACCTTGATACAATCAGCTGCTACAAGTGTACACATACTATCCCTACAAGACAAGTGACTTATAACTGTGAGTGAGTGAGTGAGTGTTGCCAATCTAATTAAGGAGAAAAGGATATTAAGAAAGATTTGGTAACGGACTCACGATCCGTCGGATAAAACTCTTCTGAACAGATCGACAAAAGAACTGAAGTATGCATTGGAAAGACAGAAGAACGAAGCTCTACAAGACTACCTCAAGAGCCTAACACCAACAGAAGCAACTGACTATTCGCAATAGAGAGCCACAAAATAACTAAAATAAGCTAAGCAAAGTGTACCACCAATTCACAAACCAGATGGCATTTGGACAAGAAGTAATAAGGATAAGGCGGAATTATTCGCTCGTTAAGGTCTTTCAACCGTTCCCATCACAACTGCCTGATGACGAATAGCGCAAAATAACGCATTTCTTGGAGTCTCCATTCCAAATGTCACTTCCAATAAATCCATTTAAAGTCAGGGAGGTTGAATTGATGATACGGCATGTATTGAAATATAAAAAATCGCCAGGTTATGATTTAATTACATCAGAGGTTCAGAGGCAGCTGTCAACTGCTGGCCTGAGGAATGTTACTCTTATTTTTAATGCCATCCT
>NW_017097134.1:1346-14537 GCF_001412225.1 Nicrophorus vespilloides
CCGATTAGCCTCCTTCCGGTTTTGTCAAAACTTTTTGAGAAGCTGCTGCTACGCAGATAACGACACTGGCTACTGGAAAACCATGTCATACCTGACCACCAGTTCGGTTTCCGTCAACGTCACGGTACTGTGGAGCAGGTACATCGTGTAGTAGACGAGATTAGCAGAAGTCTTGAGGAGAGGAGATACTGCTCAGCTGCTTTCCTGAACATATCTCAGGCTTTCGATAGGGTGTGGCATGAAGGGCTGCTATACAAAATTAAGAAGTGCCTTCCCCACGTATACTATTCCATCTTTAAATCATACTTAACGGGGAGGCACTTTCAGGTCAAACACAATGACGAAATGATTACTCTACGACCGATCAGCTCTGGAGTCCTTCAGGGAAGCGTTTCGGGCACCTTGCTATATCTCCTTTCACGGCGGACTGTAGCCACGTTCGCTGATGACACTGCAATCCTGGCATCGCACACTGACCCAACAACTGCTTCACAAATGCTCCAAGCTAGCCTTATTGACATCGAAAACTGGCTAAAAAAGTGGAGAATTATAGGCAACGATGCTAAGTCGGTGTATGTGACGTTTACTATGCGTCGACAGACCTGTCCTCCAGTTAAACGGATCCACTCTGCCTCAGGCAAGTGAGGCCACGTACCTTGGCATGCACCTAGATCGACGCCTTATTTGGAAAACGCACATAGCAACCAAGCGAAAATGTCTCAATCTGAGGGCTAGGAAGCTGGAGTGGCTAGCTAATAGGAAGACACTGTTGCATATCAACAGAAAACAAAGTGCTCCTCTATAAAGCTATTCTAAAACCTATATGGACCTACGGCATTCAGCTTTGGGGATCTGCTAGACTCTAGCCGATTATGGCTATGGGTGTGGGTATGGGTGATTCTCTAGCCGCTAGAGCATTGGTTTCCAAACTTGATGTTACTACGCCTCCCTCAAATGTATGTAAACCCCTCCATTTCATAAAAGGAACGCGTATTACAGCAATATGGATAAGAGCACAGGAATCTGCTATACTTGCTGGATTCCCCAAACATTCAGCTTTCATATTCATATATTAGATTCATTCTATCTATTATAGTTTTCGAGTAAATCAATGAAATGTTAAAACACTGCTTTTTCGAACGTTCTAATTTCAATTTTTCAACTTTGAACGCGTATTACAGCAATATTACAGCACAGGAATGTTCTAATTTCAGAGCTCAGGAATGTATCTATATTTTAGCAGATATTTGGAAAATTGCTCACTGCTACTAATATTCGCGCCTCCCCTAGTCCTAGTTCACGCCTCACAGTTTGGAAAACGCTGCGCTAGAGAATCAGCCAAACCAACTGGCTACGGAGCTGATGCATACCGCAGATCATCGTCGAAGACTGAAGAGGTTTAAACCGCAAGATTTACCAAACCGATTTTAATAATCAATAAATCAATGTGTGCAAGTGCATAAATAATTATTGTATATGTGAAGTGGGGTTGCTGGATCATCTATTCATTAAGTATTATAGTGTCCTTTTTTTTAAATTTATTTTTTACCACATTCATAAGGCTTGATATCTATGTCAGATGAAAGATTGCTTTAAAAATAATAAATTAAAAATAATATGTGATATTGAGTAGACCATCCCAAATCGTTTGGTGGGCCCAAAAAAATAATGCGCTTAAGTGGGCCACACATTTAAAAAAAATCTTCTTTTACTCTCCACACTTCACTTGGCCTGCGTATCTTGAACAATTTTGCCAGATACTGTTTTTATTAATTGGAGATTTATCTAAACTATGTGAAGATAATGATGCACTTGACGTGCAGTCTCTTCATAATCGATAAGGCTATGTATATTGCATAAAGCTCCGAAGATAATATGCAGTTGAAATTATTTATCCTTCCAGATTCTGTGATGTTTAGAGATGGGATGTACCATATACGACCGACGTAGGATCTGTTAGCCGAGAGCCATCCGTGTATATTTGTGTGAAATTATGAAAATAACCATAGATATGAAAAGCAAAATCATGAAAAATCGAGACCAAGTTATTTTTTTTTCTCCAGCATGAAAAGGATTAACGGAATTTACATTGGTTTATATTGGAAAACGTGTTTCACTATACGAGTAAAAATCCGGAAATTTTGGAACAGATTAAACTCGTTAAGCAAGGTTCGACTGTACATATTTTCAATGACATACAGTTTTAAAACAATAACTTCATTTCTATTGACGGATTCCCCAAAGAGTGTTTAGAACGTTAGATTTGGTGGAAGGTAACATTACATGGTTTCATTCATTTCAGTGTTTTTCAAACTTGTTTTTTATTTCTCTCACAAAAAAAAAACAATATTTTGTGGCGTAATAATTACCATAAGTTTTAAGTAGTAAGTGTAGAAATATTATACATTAATTATTTAAAATTGTATTGGTAGACAATATAAAAATAGATTAGTTTTTTAAAAAATAATTTTATTATTACAAATAATAATTTATAGTCGATACTTAACTTAAAAATAAGTAGTTTGATTGTACATTTATTGTAAATAACATAGAAAACGTAACTATAAAACATTTATAAAAAGATCCATGATGTTTCACCTCTGCGCTGAAAAACAATCTTTCAAGAGTTGACAATCTGTATGCCAACGAAATTCATTTTGAGATCTATTAGAAGCTAGGCAATGGAAACTACGATCATTTGCTCAAATAATCATTTATTACCTGACATCACGTCTTCAAACGATTTTCCCGAGGTGTTCTCAACTGCTTCGTCGTCACTTTTTGAGGACAATCTTCTGGGCTTTCTAAGAATCAGAATAGAAAGCCCATGTTTTCGTATTGTTTTTATACGTACATTTTTCATCTAATTCCGAAGAATATTTAGTTTTCTTGCGCGACGATCTATCATCGCTTTTCTCTGTTGTTTTCTTACGTTTCACTGTAATACTTATATTTTTATTTTCCATATCTTCGATAGTTTGATTCTGCACGTCGGTCAACATTTTCTTCCATTTATAAATAAGATCATATGCAGTTTCATCAATCTCGTCAGGCTTCTCGATTAATTTGTTAACGGTCAGTCCAATTTTGTCGTGCAAATGTACCAAACAAATTTCTATCTTGTTCAATTTGTATAGACAGTAGCTGATCCGATCTATATCATCTTTTTCGATGTTCTTCTTAAGTTTATTGTGGTAGTATTCAACCTCGCTTGTAATTTTGCAACTCTCCATCTTGGTGATAACAGACGACTGAATGCAAAAGCAGCAACCGTTTACCATTTTGTACCTACCCTTAGCTACGCCTTCCGCGAAGATTTTAGCTAAGCCATACAATTTAATGACGTTAGGACATTTTTTGGAAACTACAGGCGGTTTTCCATTTGGAACTTACTAATTCCAAATGGTTTCTCCAATGAAATGTTTAAAGGAAACTCTTTTAATTTTTGTTAAAGTAGTGCTTGTTTTTTTAAATTTTATATTTATAATAATGACTTTTTCATATTGAGAAGCAAAAAATAAATAATCCAATGTTTAATTATCATAAAGAACTATTTTATCAATATTCACAATTGCTTAAGTCTTGCTTTAGAAAATGTTATACATAAAAATTATCAAAAATATGCAAAAAAAAACATAATGTTAAATTTTATTTCTTCCTTTATTAACAAAAATATATTAAAAATTGTTACAGATTGTTCAATTCTTTTCAAACATAAATTTAACTTTAACGTTAAAATAAAGTGTAATTCTACACTGTATTAGATCGTCTTCTGAAACATTGCTTTGTTATATTATTTAAAACTAAACCAATTATAAAAGATTGAGTACTACGAATTTGCAGACAAGTGTATATAAAATTCGAACTGATACTATTTTCTTGCAATTTGGAATGAACAAGCAGAAACAAGCAAAAAAATGAGATTACACGAATTGCAGTAAATCGAGCTACGTCTGACGTTATCAATGATTGCGCAGTCGTTGCTTAGTTTTCGAAGGCAACGGACGTATTGTACTATTTGGTCGGAATCTTCTTCCTTAATATTATCTATTGCGCTGCAGCTGTGCAAACAGATAAACAGCCCGTCGAGAGCATCGACCGCAACAACATGCCATCCACCGACAAACAAAGAACTCACAAAGTGACACGAGCGACGCGTAAGAACAAAGGAATCGAGAACAAGTCTGAACCTGAACCAGAGCCAGGGAAGAGAAGCCTTAGCCTTCCTCCACAAAAATCTCCAACCCAGGACTCCCATATAACACCCACGCCTTCCACGTCGACGCAGCGCTCCGCTGTCGAATCCCCACGCAACGCCTCACCAATCTCCTCCCGCAACTATCCATCTTCGGATCACCATCGAGTAACTACAGAAGCAACGCTCTTCCAGCATCAACCGTCCGATTCTACAAGTGGAGAGTGGATAATATCCCACCCAAAGAATCAAATCTCCGATATTTGACCCAGCTTCTCAGATCATATGAGTTTGGACTCACCTTCCGCAAGGCGCCAAAGTACTTGAAAGTGAGAGGGACCACGGCTTTCATTATCACAACTGACGCTACATTTGGTGACAAACTCACTAAACTTTTCGGACGACTTGGACATCCAGTGGTCATCACCTCCATCAACAACCGTCCTCGTAGCGAACTAGGACCAGCCCAACCTACACGTAAGCGCCTTTCCTATTCATGCGTCCTCAAGGGAGTGCACCGATCGATCACCATAGAAGAGTTGTCGGAGACCCTGAAGGAAGCGGGACTTTGAACCTCCAAGATATGGCGGATCATATCGTGGAAAACCGGCGAGGAAACCACGTTGGTACGGATCATTTCGAACCACGAGGAGGACATTTCCACCTTGCTCCTCGACCGGAATCATACCGACCCATCTCTTTACTGCCGGTTACTGCACGCAACAAGTTAGTAAGGCTGCAATACTTTAAGATGTCTTTATTTATGTTTCACACCACCTTCGACGATTCCGCCAAGCATCACGAAACCGAAATTATCGAATGCATGACGATGGACAAAACTGACGCCTCCAGAGATGTGATTCACAGATTCTGCACGTTACTTGGGGATCTGCTGAAAATGTTGTATAATTTACATCAACAATTAAGTGTGTTTAAGGAGATGTTGGAGCCGAGATCTGTAGATCCGAGAGCCAACCCTCTGAAAGAGGTGAAGAAACTGTCGGAGAATGCTGCTCAGATCAAACAATGCTTCAAATTGAAAATCGCAGATTGATGGAGATAATGAGCTGGAAGAATTACTTGAAATTCTACGAGAATAACGAGAATCTCTTTGGAATGGTGGAGCGCGTCAGAAGTTCTCTCAAGTTTCCGGGCCATCATTCGTTCGACTCCTAAGCCGATATTTTCCTACATAGGGTCATCAACGATATGACGATGGTAAAGCAGGAAGTGCTAAAATATTTCAAATAATGTAATAAAAAATGCGAAAAGCATGAAGAAACCTATAAGGAAATTGCAACAATGGAGCTCATAAATGGGCAAGACTTTAAACGCAGCGCAACAAACACAACAAGGTTGTTAAGAAGATGGCAGACTATTTTAAACGCTAACAAACTTTGTGGTCCACGGGCTAATATTTTATTACAGAATTCTAATTCCAGAAAAAAAAGTTTAATTTTCGTGAAAATTTACAATTTTATGTTTCAGGTAGATTTTTGCATATAAATATCGATGCTGCCAGATGTAGTGTGTCTATATAAATTGGCAACGCGAATAATTTTGAAAATATTCAATCGTTGGTAAGACAATGGTAGAATAAATTGGATGATATGATCACTTTGGCTAGACATTTTAATAGTAAAATTAAATAGTAAAAGTACAGTAAAATTCGCAAAGGATAATTACCATGAGAACATGAATTATCAAGAGCTGAGTTGCTCATATATGAACATATATAAGATGAATTCATGAATTTGTACAATTTTTGAACTGGAAGAGTTTCCACCTCTTCTTCACCTAGGCGAAACTTGAAGTGAAAGCGTGGACTGTTTTTTTTTTCGAGAAAGGTAATAATATTTTGAAAATTTTAAAAAGATTTCAGATTACTATTTCAAGCCAAATTGACAATAAAAATAATTTTGAAGCTGATCAATCGAAGATAAGACAATGGCGGAATGATATGAGTACTTTGATTTCTCTTATTGAAAATCTTAATAATACCGTGAAATTCGCAAAAGATAAAATCAGTGAGGACATACTATCATATGAAAGTTTGACCATATATAGCTTCAAGTTCGTGATCGAATTAACTACTTCATTTTATACAAATAGTAATGAAGCAGTTACTAATAAAAAACAATAAGAAGCTACCTCCAAGTGCTCCAAAAAGATTATGAGCGCTCAGGGCGAGAAAGCGCTGAGAATAGAGCAACGTGTATACTAGATGGCAAATACAATCAAGAGAAATTTTAAATAATGGCTGTAGGTAAGAATAGTTTCATTACTAAGTGGATTTTTTTCTTATAAAACCTTCACATCTGTTTATTTTAATGTGGGTGATTGTGTCTTGGATAAACAAACTTAGTAATTTTTATCAAGGTAATAATTAATGAGTAATTTCTTCAAGACGAAGTTTGATAAAAATCAGATGTAAATTCTTCATCAAAATACAGGTGGACAAGAAATATGTAAAAGAATTTCTGCCATATATGGATTAAAATTCAATAAAATTATTTTTAACGCACAAAAAGAATGTCGATGTTTTTATACATATTTTTTATAGATTAAATAGAAATATTTGATATACCTTGAATTCAAATCGATATATCAGAAGTAATAAATTTACCCAAACTCAATTTCGTCGTCTACCTTACATACCCTTATAAAGGCTTAATTTCATAAGCCTTCTATGGTCTTCTATATTCATGTTATTACAAATTAACTATGTTTCTACATTAAACAATGTATTTGAAAAACTTTCGGTAATATTTTGAATTAAAAAAATTGCGAAAATACGTTTAATGAGCAATACTTTTTTATATCAAAATTTGATTAGAAACATACATTTCAATTATAGTATCTATTTAATTGTATATATCAAGTGAAACATCGCCTCTTAGAATTTTTTTTTTGTCAATTTTTATTTATATTCTGTTATATACAATGTATATAACAAAAGGTATATTTGAACAAATATACCTTTATGGCCAATAAAAAAAAGTAACTAATCTACTTAAATCTGTTTTTACTGGACAAATGAATTTCTGAAAAATCTATGTAAAAAGTCTATAAAATATAAAATTCGAAACGCACTCATCGTTTGTTCTAGCCTGCGCATATTGTTAGGCATATGGACAGGTGGTGCCTATATTACCGGTTTTACCATTACATATTATTACAGAAATTATGGGTAAATTATGACAAGAAATACTGTCATAATTAATAATGAAATTTGTACCAAAAACAAAACACGGCGGCTGACGTATTCTTTTGGTTTCTTGTATGTGTCTTTGTGTGTGTGTTTCAACGTTAGGGATGCCTCTGAAGGCATGAACACCTTATAACGAGAAAAATCAATCGTGTTCCGAGGGAAGGCATGGGATAGAAGTATAAAAAAGAATATATCAACTCTCTCGCAAGGAAGAAATGTCCTAAACTAAATTGTATTACATTGGACCCCCAATTAGTTTCGTCAATTAGTCGTCAACAACGCAAGCAATGACTTCTATTGCAATCAGGCGGCTTCTATTGCAAGGACTGCGATTGCTTGGTCAAGGACTCAATTAATTACCTGGACCACATCAACAGTCGCAAGCACCAGAAGAATCTAGGAATGTCGATGAAGTTGGAGCGTTGGACTAAAGTCATGATGTTGTTGTAAGTCTGGAACCACACATGGTATGCTTCGCGTTGTAGTCTCCAGCAGCAATGAAGAGCAAGTGCTCTTCCTGAAAGTTCGGCAATGGATAGTGTTTAATGTTGCTTCTTATTATCAGGGCTGTTTTTGCATATGCAGTACCATCTGGATGATCCGTCGCCTAAACCGTATATTTCGGGATGATGACATGGCTCGCTCTTATCCGTGAAATGACTAAAATGACATGAGCTCTTGGATATGCTGTGTCAAGCCGTTAGCGTTCCAGGCTGCGATTTTCAGTTGCTGATTGTTAATTTTATCTTCTTGACAAGTTCTGCGATGAGAGCGAACATAGTGTCCCATAAATTGTTACTCAGGGCATTAATCTTCAGCTTGGTGTTTCGTTGCTTAACCATATGATTTCCCTGGTGACGTTGGGTAGGCTCCTTCTAGACTGTACACCCTTTGTAGTTCGCTGGGTGGTTGCCTTCGCACATCGCATAGCTGGTGTCTCTGGTGATTTGCTGAAAAATGCTTTTGTTCATAGCATTGGCAACAAATGTATTTCCATTCTTTTAATTGGTGCTTCAAACGATATTTTTTGATGCAACACATACATGACGTTATATATTTCCTTGTTGTTTTCCGCTGTTTCAGCCATACATAGAACATGGGAAATTGTTTATTTGAGTCTTTGCTGCTTCGTATGTTGTTACCATTTTGCACAGTGTAGCCAAGAGACTATTTGATCTTTTATTTCCTCGGTAATGCATGAGGAATGCATACCTCTCAATACGACCCTAAAAGGAACATTCACTTTTCCTTTGGTATGAGTGGTATGGGATGCGCTTATATTTGATCAGCACGCTATTACTTTCAAAATATTTCAATATATATATATGAAAAGATTCTAGAACCGCAGATACATGAAGACAGATACAATACTCAGTTATATACCTTTCCCTTTGCACTTGAGTCAAACGTGGGAACTTCTAAACCACTTTTAGACAACGCCAAATTGAAAATTTCTGAATCTAAAAGCAAATGTAAATTGTTGAGAAATAGAGTTTCTTTTCTCTTTCTTTAAATTGAAAATACTAAAACAATACCCAAAAATCTATGTTGTTCCACTAGTGCGATGTCATGAGCCAGAAAACCTATATATATTTTTAAATACAATTTGAAGAGTATCGGGCTGAGTCGACTCGGGCAGACCGTAATGAGACCATCTGGCTTGATCTTCTGAATTGGATCTTGGAAGAAATAGTCTCGTGGAACGGCACAAGGCCGTATTTATTTTCTCCTTTGGAGGAACGCTCTCGACGAAAGACGAGATGTGGCCAGGATCCTGCATATCGGTCAGATACGCAACAATCGCCATAAGGTTGTAAGACTCCAATATGACAAGACAGGTTTGGATTCTATGATAACATCCTTTCGGTTGCCGACCTTTCTTAACCAAAATTTAGATAGTTGCGATCTCGTTGTCGCCCCACGCACGTTTATCTTGAAAACATTCAAAAATCTTTTATTTGCAAAATACTTCTTATCTTATCATTTAAATAGCAGGTTCATGTGATGACCTCGGCACTGCCATCTTGGGTTTTCGTTGTAGTAGTTTTTCTGCTGATTATTTCTAAGGTCTTCCTCGCTTCCGCTGTCCCTGCACCAATCCTCTGCTTCCCGCTTCATGGTCACAAGTATGTACTGCAATTACATAGCATACACTCGATTCCCCAAATGAAGCCAAAAACAGAAATAACTTATCACATACTATCAACACGCCGTACTGCTCCGTGTATGTCTGCTTATATTATTTGTACCAATCATATTTTAGCCTCTCGAGTGCATAAAAATCTGATTGATTATAACATTTCATTATTACTTACTATAATTAATTGTCCAATATTGTCCTACATTTTCTTGACACTCTTAGTAAAAATTGAAGCATATTTCTAGATGGTATACAATATTCTGAATCAATCATTATTGGAGAATAAACTTATTTAAGAACTACTTTTTATTTAATTTTGAATTGTTTATAAATTATAAAAAAAATAAATTCTTATTTTTTTTTGTTTTCGATTCACAAACAACAAATCCAGCATTGCTGGTTCCGATGCACACCATCTGGAGAAGCAGCGCAGAGAGGCGAATGACTCTACAAGGCCATGGCCACAGAGAGATGAAGATATCATCGAAATTGCAGAGGAAGGCGCCGAATGGTGGTGTGCGTTTGGTCGGGAAGCCATATGCCTTGAGAAACTCGATCATGACGTGGAATACAAGCGCCAATGAACCGTCAGCAATACATCAAAAAGGATGTAATTATTATGTGGTATTTGATTTATATTTTATTTTATTTTTTTCCACTTTATTTTATTATTATTATCGGTATTAATTATTTTATTATTCTTTTCCATTACATATTTCTTTTTATTATATTTTATCTTCTTATGTTCTGTTATTTTTTTTTATATTTTCTTTACACTTTTATATTTTAATTATTTTATGTATGTGAAGATAATGATGCACTTCACGTGCAGTCTCTTCATAATCAATATATTGCATAAAGCTCCGAAGATAATATGCAGTTGTAGTTATTTATCCTTCCAGATTCTGTGATGTTTAGATATGGGATGTATAATCCATATACGACCGACGTAGGATCTGTTAGCCGAGAGCCGTCCGTGTACATTTGTGTGTAATTATGAAAATAACCATAGATATCTAGCAAGCAAAATCATGAAAAATCGGGACCAAGCCCTTTGGTCAGCCTATTGATATATATTTTTATTATATGTTAAAATTTATTTATGTATAAATTGTACTTTTTTTTCTTCTTTTTATGTATTAACGTTTGGCCAATAAATTATTATTATTATTATTCGGGACCAAATTTTTCTCCAACATGGAACGGATTAACGGAATTTACATTGGTTTATATTGGAAAACATGTTTCACTATACGAGTAAAAATCCGGAAGTTTTGGAACAGATTAAACTCGTTAAGCGAGGTTCGACTGTACATAGTTTCAATGACATACAGTTTTAAAACAATAACTTCATTTCTATTGACGGATTCCCCAAAGAGTATTTAGAACGTCTGTAGATTTGGTGGAAGGCAACATTACATGGTTTCATTAATTTCAGTGTTTTTCAAACTTGTTTTTTATTTCTCTCACAAAAAAAACAATATTTTGTGGCTTAATAATTACCACAAGTTTTAAGTAGTAAGTGTAGAAATATTATACATTAATTATTTAAAATTGTATTGGTAGAAAATATAAAAATAGATAGAGTTGACAATCTGTATGCCAACGAAATTCATATTGAGATCTATTAGAAGAATGCCAATGGAAACTGGAAACATATTCTTGCAATTAAAAACTCATTACATAATAATTAAAAATAATCGAAGTTCATAACAGTGATAATCTTTTGCTCAAATAATCATTTAACTTTGAATTGCACGAAAATTAAAATATATATATATATAGTTTTAAAATATATATATAGTGCCATTAAAAAATATTGCAACTTATAATTAATTAGGAAGAATTCCTGTTTTTGTTCGCTTCCTCGCTTAAACATCTCAAATAAAATTGCTTCCACTTTTCACCACTAAGTTTCTTCTTATCCATAAAGTTCGTCTTGCAATGAGATTTCCAAATATGATTTGTTTTGCTTATGCTTTGTACTCTACGCCCAACAATTCATTCGGCATTAGTTTTGCTAACTTTTCTTTCAAATATTCTCTCGATAAGTTAAATTCGTCCATCGTCAACGGAGATAAAGCTGGTTCATTTGTCGGTGGCTGGACGCTTATGTTCTTCAATTTTAACGTTAATTTAATACTCGGATTCTTCTTGGATTTCTCATTGACAATATTTTTTAGACTTTTTAATCGGATTCATATCTTCAACGCTTGGTAATATACCTGACATCACGTCTTCAAACGATTTTCCCGAGGTGTTGTCTACTGCTTCATCATCACTTTTTGAGGACAATCTTCTGGACTTTCTATTCTGATTATTATATGTTTTCGTATTGTTATTATACGTCCTTTTTTCATCTGATTCCGAAGAATATTTAGTTTTCTTGCGCGACGGTCCATCGTCGCTTTTCTGTGTTGTTTTCTTGCGTTTCACTGTAATACTTATATTTTTATTTTCCATATCTTCGATAGTTTGATTCTGCACGTCGGCCAACATTTTCTTCCATTTATAAACAAGAGCATATGCAGTTTCACCAATCTCGCCAGGCTTCTCGATTCATTTGTTAACGGTCAGTCCAATTTTGGTGTCGTGCAAATGTACCAAACCAATTTATATCTTGTTCAATTTGTATAGGCAGTAGCTGATCCGATCTATATCATCCTTTTCGATGTTCTTCTTAAGTTTGTTGTGGTAGTGTTCAACCTCTACGTGTGGTAGTGTTCAACAGACGACTGAATGCAAAAGCAGCAACCGTTTACCATTTTGTACCTACCCTTAGCTACGCCTTCCGCGAAGGTTTTAGCTAAGCCATAAAATTTAATCACACAATGTCCTGCCATTCTTTGGAAACCGCAGGCGGTACATTTTCCGTTTGGAAACTTACCAATTCCAAATGGTTTCTCCAATGAAATGTTTAAGGGATTTACCATTTTTTTTTAATTATTTACAAAGCAATCTATCAATACAATCTACAATAAAAAAAAAACAGATAACATGCTTTAGTTTTGGGCTTTTTGTAAAAAAAAAATAATATATATATTGGAGATTGATCCAGCGACCAAACTCCACAGAGTGCTTATTAAAGAAAAATTCACGAATGCATACACACAAACAAGTCTTATTGCCAATTTAGGCACAAACACTAACTTAAAATGGATTAGGAAGGTCCTGTGATTTGAATCGTTTCAATCTTTGTCGATGAGCTTCAGTGTGTGTAAATTCAGAGGCAAGTTGCTTTGGATGGTCCTCCAGTCGATGTTGGTATTTGCTGCTTAGTTCCGTTATCTCATCCTTCACAAATCGTACTCCAGTGTATTGATGGATGTATTCGTTAGTCGAGAAACAGGTAGCATTGGCAATTGCTCTGAGCGTTTTGACTGAAACCGCTGTATGATGTCGATACTTGTATTACAAGCAGATCTCCATAGTTGTAGTCCGTAAGTCCATATTGGTTTTATTATCGTCTTATATATTAAGACTTTGTTTTCCGCTGAGATGGATGAGTATCTACCCATCAGCCAATGCAATCTTTTTACTGTCAGACCCAGCTGTTTTTTTTTGTCATAATATGCTTTTTCCACGTGAGTCGACAATCCAGATGCATGCCAAGATACTTAGCATCATCAGCCTGTGGTAGGGCAC
>NW_017097134.1:14558-30436 GCF_001412225.1 Nicrophorus vespilloides
TTTGTCGACGCATTGTGTACGTTACATGCACCGACTTAGTTTCATTAGCCCTAATTCTCCACTTTCTGAACCAATTTTCTATGCTATTCAGACTTCTTTGGAGTATCTGTGAGGCCGTAGTTCGGTTTTGGTGGAATGCTAGAACAACGGTGTCATCAGCAAATGGCGCGTGCTGTGGAGTTGGTAAATCAGCCGTGAATATCAAATAAAGTAAGGGTCCAGAAACATTTCCCTGCGGGACACTAGAGAGGATTGGGCGTAGTGAGGTCACTTTGTCCTGTGCTTGACCTGGAAGTGCCTGCCAGTCAAACACGATTTGAATATGACGTAATATTCATGTGGGAGACACTTTTTAATTTTATATAGCAATCCTCCATGCCATACTCGGTCGGACGCCTGTGAGATGTCGAGGAAAGCGGCAGAGCAGTACCTCTTCTCCTCAAGACTTTTGCCAATCACATCCACCACACAATTCACCTGTTCCAGAGTGCCATGTCGCTCACGAAATCCGAACTGGTGTTCCGGAATGAGATGACTATCCAACAGCCAGGGCTTCAGTCCTCGTAGCAACAGCCTTTCGAACAGTTTAAACAGTACCGGCAGGAGGCTGATGGGTCTATATAAAGATGTCGCGTCCGTTGGTTTTCCAGGTTTGGCGATGAGTATGATTTGGGCTACCTTCCAATGTGATGGAAATATACCGAGTCTCAGGATTGTGTTGAAGATAAGCGTTATTACCCTAATGCCGATACTGCGGAGCTGCCTCAAGACCTCGCCCAGCTACCATCCGGTTGTCGAAGAGGCGACTCTCTCTGTTTCGGTTGTTTCGTATGCTTGGTCGCCTTCCACAGTGAGTGTTCGTTACTTCCAGTAGGAGACAGACTACCATTCACAATGCCGATATCCAGTACGTCGGTTTGTTTGGCCCTGTCAGTTGGGTAGTAGGTTGGTTTACCGGCGGATAGATGCGTGAGGTTTCGCGATTGTATAGCTTTCAGTAACTCTCGACCTTTTGTTGTTGTAAGCCTGAAGCCCCACATGGTATACTTCGTATTGTAGTCTCCAGCAGCAATGAAGCGACTACCCAGAATGTCGAGGAACTCGACAAATTGCTCAAGTTTGTTGTTGTGTTTCGGTGGGCAGTGTATTGAAGATATGGTAATTTCACCTCTCCAATCCTCTACAACGACACTTATTGCCTGCAAGTGCTCTTCCTGAAAGTTCGGCAATGGATAGTGCTTAATGCTGCTTCTTATTATCAGGGCCGTTCCTGCATGTGCAGTACCATCAGGATGATCCGTCGCATATAACGTATAATTTGGGATAATGACATGGCTTTTATCGGTGAATCGAGTTTCAGAAACCAAAATGACATCAAAGTTATGAGTTTTTATAAACCATATGAGCTCTTGTATATGCTGTGTCAAGCCGTTGGCGACCGAGGTTGCTATTTTAAGTTGTTGATAAATCATTTCAGCTTCTTGATAAGTTCAGTGATTAGAGCCAACATAGTATCCATACGTCCTATGAGTTGAAACATCATATCATATAGTTTCTCAGATTGGTTGGATGCGGATGGCTGTACATCATGTACGGGTATAGCTTCGACTTGGTTTTTCGCTGCTTGGGCATATGATTTCCCTGGTGTCGTTGGATTAGCGGGTGTAGTTGCTGGAGTTAACGGAATTTGTTGTTGTTTGGGTCTAGGTGAGGGAAATATCCGCTCTTTGATCTCCTTGTAAACCGTACACCCTTTATAGTTCGTTGGGTGGTTGCCTTCGCACAGTACACATTTTGCTGGTGTCTCTGATGATTTGCTGCACTCAGCTGAAAAATGCTTTTGCCCGCATTTCACGCAGGGCGGTTGCTTGGAAGTTCTTTGTGTGTCCACAGCATTGGCACCGAAGGCACTGCGGTACTTCCCTTCTCTTAATAGGTGCTTCGAATGCAGCAGCAACAGAACATTATATATGTCCTTGTTGTTTTCTGCCTGCTTCAGCTCAACAAAGAACATAGGAAGTTGTTTGCTCGAGTCCTTGCTACTCCTTATATTACTGACATTCCGTACAGTATGGCCAAAAGACTCAATTTCCTCCTTTATGTCCTCGGTATTGCATGAGGAATGCATACTTCTTAATACGACCCTAAAGGAGCGTTCAGTTTTCTTCTGGTAGGAGTGGCATGGGATGTGTTTCTCTTTGATTAGCGCGTTAATAATTTCAAATTCATTGGTACCATTCGCTTGTACCTTCACCTGTTTCTTCCCAACCAATTTGATCGTGTACGCGTTCTTCCCGACAGTATCAAAGTCCTTGATTACTTTATTAATATCGTCCACGTCTGGAATGAAAAACGGCAGTGGCTTTGGTGTAGTTTTAGGTTTTTTAGTATTATTTGGTGTGACTTTCGGCTGGAACTCTTCCGAGGCGTTTGGCAGACTAGCTAAAACAGAGTACAGGTTATTTACCAGTAGTACCGTTGGCTCATTACCGCTATTTTTCTTCTGTTGTTTTTGTTTCTGCTGTTGTTGTTGCTGCTGCTGTGCTTGTTGTTGTTTTTGTAAAAGCAATGAACCTTGTTCGTTAAACAATTCTTGTTGTTGCTTAATTATGTTTTTTAAGCTGGCGATTTTTGCTTTGTATTCCACCAGCTCAGCATGTATTCTGTTTATATCCGTGTTGCTACTGCTGCTTATACGCAACTCTCCGCACTTGCTTTTGCTGGATTTTCCGCGTGTTTGCTTTTTTGTCCCCTGAATTGGAATGTTTATCTCTGTTTTTTCTTAAGTCTCTTCCTTTTTCTCCTGGCTCGGGTGGATCGTGCTCTTCACCGTCCGAAGAACCTTCGTCCACCATTCTGGTTGGCCCTACCAGCACTACTACTGATTGTTTTTCGTCACTATTGTTCTCCGTCACTATTGTTTGTTCACAACTGTACAGTAATACCGACTACCACAAATTAATTAGAAAAACCTAAGACGGAGCACCGAACATACGTCTTATCACTTCAGCGACTGAAACTAACCAAATAAAAACATAATTTTAACATCATTACCAAACGAATCATTATATCACAAACACTGTCTTTTGAGTAAATTCAACGGAAACTTTTCTGAACCTCTTTTTATTTTTGTAAAAGTAGTGCTTGTTTTTTCAGATTTTATTTTTATAAATAATCCAAACAATAAATAATCCAATGATTTAATATCATAGAGAACTATTTTATCAATATTCACAATTGTTTAACTTTTGCTTTAGAAAATGTTATCAAAAATAAGTATATGCAAAAAAAATATAAAGTTTCAATTTATTTCTTTCTTTATTAACAAAAATATATTAAAAATTGTTACAGATTGTTCAATTCTTTTCAAATATAAATTTAACTTTAACGTTAAAATAAAGTGTAATTCTACACTGTATTACATCGTCTTCTGAAACATTGCTTTGTTATATTATTTAAAACTAAACCAATTATAAAAGAGTGAAATACTAGTGAGTACTACGAATTTACAGACAAGTGTATATAAAATTCGAACTGATACTATTTTCTTGCAATTTGGAATGAACAAGCAGAAACAAAAAAAAATGAGATTACACGACTTGCAGTAAATCGAGTTACGTCTGAAGTTTTCAATGATTGCGAAATTCCGTATGGAAATATAGGAATGATCGTAATATTTTTCATTATAATTGAGCAATCAATAAACAGAAATATAGATAACAGAAAATTAAGACATATTATACTGGTGTGCGGTGAATCCGTTATATGAGTGTTTCTTAACCTTTTTGTCGGGTTACTCGAAATATTTGTTTATAGTAGACAATAAATTATACAAAGATTTCGATAATGTCAGGGACCTGGGGGAGCAAAACCGAGATAAAAATGCACGCAACAAGTTAGTAAGGCTGCAATACTTTAAGATGTCTTTATTTATGTTTCACACCACCTTCGACGATTCCACCAAGCAACACAAAACCGAAATTATAGAATGCATGACGATGGACAAAACTGACGCCTCCAGAGATGTGATTCACAGATTCTGCACGTTACTTGGGAATCTGCTGAAAATGTTGTATAATTTACATCAACAATTAAGTGTGTTTAAGGAGATGTTGGAGCCGAGACCTATAGATCCGAGTGTCAGCCCTCTGAAGGAGGTGAAGAAACTGTCAGAGAATGCTGCCCAGATCAAACAATGCTGCAAATTGAAAATCGCAGATTCGAAAAAATTAGTCGAGATGTGCAAGCTGAACAGGAGGATGATGGAGATAACGAGATGAATAACGAGAATATCTTTGGAATGGTGGAGCGCGTCAGAAGTTCTCTCAAGTTTCCGGGCCATCATTCGTCCGACTCGTGAGCCGACATTTTCCTACATGGGGTCGTCAACGATATGACGATGGTAAAGCAGGAAGTGCTAGAATATTGCAAAGAATGTAATAAAAAATGCAAAAAGCATGAAGAAACATTCAAGTAAATTACAACAATGGAGCTCATAAATGGGCAAGACTTTGAACGCAACAATAAGGTTGTCAAGAAGATGGCAGACTATTATAAACATATTTTTATAAGGTGTAAGTACTTCGATAAAAAATTCCAAAGAGTTTTCGAGGACATGGATTAAGCATTGGAGAACGATAAAATAATTAGAAATTAGAATCATATAGAAACTGGAGCACTTATTGGATAGATGATTTACTTCCCGCTCCAAAAAACAGAAATAATTCTTATTACAGTGCTGCTATCAAACACGTCTGTACTGACATTTTTTTTTGTAGAAAGTAATTGAAAAATAATTTTGAAGCTGATCAATCATAGATAAGACAAAGGCGGAATGATATGAGTACTTTGATCTCTCTAACTGAAAATCTTAATAATGCCGTGAAATTTGCAAAAGATAAAATCAGTGAAAGTTTGACCATATATAGCTTCAAGTTCATGATCGAATTAACTACTTCATTTTATACAAATAGTAATGAATCAGTTACTAATAAAAAAACAATAAGAAGCTACCTCAGCAAGTGCTCCATAAAGATTATAAGCGCTCAGGGCGAGAAACCGCTGAGAATAGAGCAACCTGTATACTAGATGGCAAAGACAATCAATATTGTGGACAAATTTTAAATAATGGCAGTAATATAGTTTCATTACTAAGTGATTTTTTTCTTATAAAACCTTCAGATCTGTTTATTTTAATGTGGGTGATTGTGTCTTGGAAAAACTTAGTAATTTTCATAAAAGTAATAATTAATGAGTTATTCCTTCAAGACGAAGTTTGATAAAAATCAGATGTAAATTCTTCATCAATATACAGGTGGACAAGAAATATGTAAAAGAATTTCTGCTATATATGGATTAAAATACAATAAAATTATTTTTAACACACAAAAAGAATGTCTATGTTTTTATACATATTTTTTTATAGATTAAATAGAAATATTTGATATACCTTGAATTGAAATCGATATATCAGAAGTAATAAATTTTATTGAAATTTAGTGAATGTGGTTACCGCAAATCTACCCAAACTCAATTTCGTCGTCTACCTTACATAAAGGCTTAATTTTATAAGCCATCTATGGCCTTCTATATTCATGTTATTACACATTAACTATGATTCTACATTAAACAATGAATTTGAAAAAAAATCGGTGATATTTTGAATTAAAATAAATGCAATACTTTTTTATATCAAAATTTGATTAGAAACATACATTTCAATTATAGTATTTATTTAATTGTATGTATCAAGTGAAACATCGCCTCTTAGAAAATAATATGTATGTCTTGCTATTATTATTATTATTTGGATAGGAGAGAAATGTTCATAGAGTGGAAACATTTACTTCCATAATGGCAGTGTTCACAAGTATGTTTATTAGGCTTAACCACGGATAAGTAACGGTACACTGAAAGAGAGGCAGGATACAAAGGAGAAGCGGAAGAGAAGATAGTAATGAGGCCGGGTAGTATTTCAGTTTATTTATTCGGATTGAGATATATTACAATGTTAATTATTGCCCCTGTAAGCCTTAGCTCTTTCGGCATTAAATGCCGGGTACATATATGTTGCAGCTTATATACTCTAACCTGGTAGTACCCTTATCAGACCTTCCCGGAATACCAGCTGCGGGTTGTAGTGGGGCGCATTGTGAGCACGACAGTACCCCCTTGCTATTAATTTGATCCGTGGAGTGAATGAATTCGGAAGAGTCATCGAATTGAACTCCGAATGATGCCTAGCTTGTCGAAGGATAAGGGTCACTAGCTGAATTATGAGTATGTTTTTTTTCAATTTATATTAAACATTATATAAATTATTGCGTAATGTTAACCTTACTTGGTTTTCTTTTCATCTATCTAAAAAGTTGTCAACGTTTAATTTTTAATAATCAATATTTTGCTGTTACTTCACATTTCCCAAAATTTATTGGAAATTTTCATTTTGAACATTATGTCGTTATGACAATTTGTATTTTGCTTAAAGTGATATCTTTCACATAGGCTGTGAAAGTTTATCTTGTAAATCGGTAAATTTTTAAATTATTTTAAAACATAAGATTTATATTTTTTACATACTTTATAAATCTTTATTAATATATACAAAATCTTTGATATTTTTTTAATAACACCATTAATGTTTGTTAGTGGGGCTTATGAATGTTAAATACCATATTCTTAAATAATTTTATAATACAATTATTTCGGGGAAAGGAAATCAGTTTTGACTATGTGGAGGTTTGCACTTTGTTTCTTTATCTAAGTTTTATGAACCTACCCAAATATTTAAGAATAGAAGTGGGTTTTTTGTGTGTTGACAAAATAGTCACAAACTATTATAATATTTTATTATCTTCCTTATATCAAATAATATAGTATATACGAAACAACAAAATAAATTGGTTAATGGAAATAAACCACTTAGGAAAATTAATAATAAACGTTTGCCGTTTCCTCCAAATTTTATACTTAAGATATTTTTGTTGTATTTTATTTTGCAAATACTTCGGTCGATACAAAAGCGTATCATAATTGTAAGTAATACATTTCTTCGCTAGCAGAAGTTTAAATATATATATAATTTAATACAATGTATTGTTATTTGCTTTATTTGGACAAATATACTTTTATGGCCAATAAAAAATGTAACTAATCTACTTAAATATGTTTTTACAGGACAAATTAATTCCTGAAAATTATGTGTAAAAACAGAATAATTAATACGATAATACATAAAAATAAGTCTATAAAATAGAAAATTCGAAACGCACTCATCGTTTGTTGTAGCCTGTGCATTTTGTTAGGCATATTCACAGGTGGTGCCTATATTACCAGTTTTATCATTACATATTATTACAGAAATTATGGGTAAATTATGACAAGAAATACTGTCATAATTTTCTTAATTTTTAAATTCATTAGAAATGAAGTACAAACAATTAAAATTTCTACTTTTTCACAAAAGAGACTTTTCTTATGTAACGTCTTTTATTATACACTCAAATTTTAACAACTCTGAGTGATAACACATTTCTATTCTTAAATATAACTAGATCTGAATATTTTTAAATCAATTCAACTAGATAGAAGTCACAAGTTATCGGAGAAATAAATTTATTTTTAAATGAACGCTGTGCGACGTTAAAATTGGCTTCTTTACAGTAAAATAATATCTTCTAATGATTTCTATGAAATTTTATTTTGATGAAAGTTTATTATTCAGAATTATTACTCTACATTATTTCAAAATAAATTCAATGATTCGGAAGTTGTACAACTGTTTGATAAAAATTGCGTACATATTAACATACATTAGGCTATATCAGAGGTTTCTTGTGAAATTGAAAAAGTTGACTTTTGAAAAACGATTAAACATTTAACTACATAACTTCTCAAATCTCGGAATACGGATACCATCATTTCCTGTCCCACGTTAATTTTCGAACGTACTCTTTATTACCGCGACCACCGAAAACCCAGCTTTGCGTAAATAGGACGTTGTAAATGGAATTAATATTCGTAGAGATTTACCACTGAGAACGGGATATTCTTCTTTTACTGATATCCAAAAATCATAAAGTTCTATGCTACCGAATTTTGTTTCCAATATATTGTCGCAAGATAACACAATAAGAGATTCTTCTTCTAAAGTGTTGTGTCCAACCATTATTATTTTAATTGTTATTATTAGCATAGTGTATTAACGAACTAGGGATATCCACGGCGTCTCTTAATCGCATTATTATATAAATATAAACATTAGCATAAAGGAATATCTACCGTGATTCCAGTTCGATACACTTTAATATAAACAAAAGGGACCAAGCGTAAACATTCCTATCGATACTCCTATACCTTTATTCCGAATTCAAGCCCTTATTATAAACACGTAATGATCGTTACATATACAATCGTAATCGATCATC
Organism: Nicrophorus vespilloides; assembly: GCF_001412225.1. Taxonomy (NCBI): domain Eukaryota; kingdom Metazoa; phylum Arthropoda; class Insecta; order Coleoptera; family Silphidae; genus Nicrophorus; species Nicrophorus vespilloides. The sequence goes on from NW_017097134.1 coordinate 22,985, forward strand.
TTATTCATATAAACAAATGCATAGAAATTTGTCCCTTATAATAAACAAAACCACCGAGGCCGATTCCCGTGGGAACGCTTAGTCATCAATATAATCAAACCCAACTCCCACCCCGTATTAATAAGAATTAACTTTTTAAGTAATATAAGTATTTTAAAATTAGTCTCAGTAAAACCTTCAAAGACAGATACAGTCTTAGTCAACCTATCGATTAAACTACCTTGTCTTGGAAAGAAGAGTACCAATTATAATAAACTTGTTTTAAACCAATTGAATTATTTAATTCCCAACTACTGAGACTCCACAACGACAACACCAGACAATATTCCACTGTGTCCAGAATTCCATCCCTGGGACACGACAAAAGAAGAGAATTCAGATGAACCTTTGGCACTAAATGAGCCTTGATTCCATGTGAATTTGTCGATATTTTCAGCTTAAAAGTATTTTTCGAACCATTTAATAAGCTGTGATAGATAATCTTCAAACACACATTTAATATTGTGAGACAAAACAACTTTATTGGAAATTACAAGCTGGTGCTATAATTGAAAACAACCATTAATACCATTTTCATTATTATTTCTTTTCCATTGCTGTATTTTTTTCTGAAAGTTGAAATGTTTTCTGTTAATTTTAAAATATTCATATTACGTCATTGCAGTGTGATATTCAACGCATTCAACTTTTCAAAAAATCCATTTCAACAGAGTATGTGGAATACTCGTTTTTTTCCTCTTCAAGGAAAGTGTATATTTCTTCATATAGATTTGGTTGAGGATACAATACCAACATTTAGTAGTAGATACCAAGATAGACATACTAATGTTCTGAGTATTGGCCTACTCGACAACAGTGAAACCACAAACAGGCCGAAGCGTTGCAAACCACTAGATTTAGTATATAGATTTAAGTAATTATTAATATTTAAAATCCACCGCGAAAGATTATTCATTGAATGTCAACGGTGATCTTAAATTTACTCAATATTCACATTGATGAACAGATTGTGAATAAAATTATACGACATAAAAAAATAGTGTTTTCTTTAAATGTAGAAAATATTAATGAATTATTGATTTTTTGTAATTTTCTTTTTTAGTCTTATCAAATTAATTGCCTTTTATATTTTTTTTTTTGGAAAATTTACTTTTACCTTCATTATTTTGTACTCATTATTTTTTATCGCGTGTTTTGACGATAGTTTTAATTGTTGAAAGCCATTTTTTTTAATAATGTTAGAAGTAACATGTTAAAGATAAAGTACAAATAAGTATATTAGTACGTATAAATAAGTATAGACCGCGAAAATTTTCATATAAAAACAGCGCATTCAATATACGAAATTGTCTAAAGTATCAAATTATCATATTCACATGGATTGAAAGCCAAAGCACCACCTTTTTGTTACAATGTCTGTTCAATAAATTGTTTGTGAATATGCACTTCAATTGAGTATCGTAATCATATTGAATACCTTTGGACACACGGCCAGCCGCTGCAATTAAGATCTTAGTGGCAGTCCATTCTCAATATGATGTTAACGAGATAGTTCCAATAATGTATTTTATATTATCGCCATAGATGTATTCGCTTTTAAATTTTTGCTATTATGTGCGTAATTGCGGTTTAAACGGCAAATTTTTCAATTTCACACGAACTTCAGGAGTTTTAATTATCTATTTAATAAAATTGCGGACAATATAATAGGTGTAGATATATCAACGCTATTCTGTTTTGGAAATGAAGAAAAACTAATATTAACTTAAAGTGAAATAAACCAATATTTTGACTTGGTGCGCCGTGAAGTTTTTTTTTGATGTATTGAGCACGGCGCTCAAAAAGATTGGGGTACCCCTGTTGTAGATTATAAGCTACTAAAAAATGGACAGAATGATATACCCATGAAAATATAATCATTGTTCAATATTTCTAAATATAGCATACCAGCATAATTGTAATGCATTGCTATATTGGTAAAAACAAGTTAATTTATTACACTATTGGATTTTAAGCATGTCATTCATATATTCAAACATAAGTAAGACCTTCCTTATCTGCATGGATTTGCTAGTTGCCTAAAAGGCTGATCCGGTAATCCGCTGGTGCATCTTGTATCGTTTGTGAACGTGAAGTATGGATATTAAATTCGTTTGGGCAATGAGCTAGCAGATGAATCGATCATACGAGACTGACACATACATATAATATGACGGGCGTTGACTATCCAGTTTTTAAGTCGTGTTATACCTCGCTAACAGTAGTTAAAATGTTGGAAGAGTGTACAAGGTACAGTACATATCGTGATCTATTTGAGGCATTATTGTTGTTGATCTGAAGGTGAACTGATATTTTTAAGATAATCTGGTAATTTTATATAATATATTTTTATTTATATTAACATATTTAAAACTTTATGACCAAAAGGCTATCAACCTAGGTCATTCCATTCAAAAAATAATCTATCCGCCGCACATAGCACAAATGTGCCCATTGCATTCGCTGAAAATGTCTTTCATTTGGACAAAATATGTTTAACAAAATCATAATTTTCATCGCTGCATTTACTGATCGACTGAATAGTTGCACTGCCTTGAAAACTTTCATCTTTGGTATTTTTTTTCAGGAAATACATGCCTCGCAGTAAGTTTATGCATCAATTTTCTAGATACACCCAATGAAATATGATATAAATTTCAAATCGTTATCTAAAAAAATATTTTTCATACATAGTGATGGAATGAAATATAGGAATTTTGGAAAAGATATAATTTTAAAAACCAAGTTTAGCTTCAGTCACTTGCTACTAATGATAACAAACCGGATAGAGAACCAGAATCATCGACATCCAGCGCTGATTAGCAGCCTAAGCTACCGCCAATCTTCGTACCTAGTGTCATCAGCTTGAGAAGTATAGAAGATTTAGTAGGTAAAAACCAATTTTAAATAATTAGCAACACTACGAAAACATACGCTAAAATAATTAAAAACCTGCATCAAACAAGAGAAGATGAGGAAATTAAAGAAGCCTGCAAATACAAGGACATAAAATAGTATATATTCCCAACGTGAAACACCGAGTGCTATAAAAACCACGAGAACCAGAGGAAGAACTTATGAAAACGGTAAGCAAATATAACTTTGATTATCTGTCAACAGGTGAACCAACGCACTGGCCAACTAATAGAAGAAAAATTGCAGATTTAGTAGATGCCTGTATAACACTCCCCTCGAAATCAACATGCCATTAGTGAAAACGAGAAGTATATTGCAAAACTGAAGAAATCACCAGGATCACTGGAAAAGTACTGAAAGGACTCCTACCAAAAGGAGTTAAACTAATAACAACTATATTTAACGTGATATTACGTCTGGGTACATATCCTGTTTAATGTAAAGTAGCTTAGCTCATAGTAATTCCCAAACTTAGAAAACCAGCACAAGATGTATCATAGTACAGAACAATCAGTCTACTACCAATTATATCTAAAGTTTTCGAAAAGTTATTACTACAATATATGAGCCCAAAAAAACAAAATATTCCCGCAACATCATTTTGCTTTTCGCAAGGAGCATTCCAATGTGTTTCTGTAGTAAATGAAATTATATTAATTTACACAGATGGATACTGTTTAGGGGAAACTCAACTCATTCATTACATTTCTACTGCTATCAAATTTGCTTACTGTTCTTCTATAGAATGATTGTAAATAAAAGTAGATGTTACACATGAAAAAAGTTTCGCTTCCCAACAAAATTACTGCATATCAGAAATCAACCTATCCATCTAGGACTGAGCGCTCTTCTCCGGCCCCATCATTCTTGGCAATCATTGCCTCCGTGGACCTGGACATTACGGATAAAGAGATGTCTAACCACTTAAAAACATCTAACTTTATACATAGATATTAAAAAAGATTCAATAATCTTAATAAATGCATTGATTGTAGATATGTACGACGATCAATGATATTAAGTAAAAGAACTATTGGAACGAAATTATAAAAAACTATAAAAATATAAAAAAAAACATTAAAACCCGTTGGTGGACCTGTTGACTTTTTTCGCATGTGTTTCTCACCTTGGCTCACCTTGAGAAGACATTCCGTCCGCATGACTCTTCTGATTATGATACAACAATAGCAAAATTGTTGATAACAAGTACGGGATGTTCTATGTGGTTGATACGCCAGTCTACGTTGGGGATATAGATATCGTTGATGATCAGGTTCTGTGGTAATTTGATTCTTCAATCTAGTTCCTTCCTAAATTTCTTCCAGTTTACCATTTTGTTATTAAGTCCACTTTTTTTGATATCTCTTTTAACCATATAATATTAAGAAACCTTTCAATATAATAGTAAGTTATATTATAGAACTAGAATAATTGAGTTAATTCTATAAAATCATAATAAAATAATAGAAAACTCTCAGAAAAATGTTTTAGTTACCTTTCTAAAAAATAATACATTTTTTCAGAAATAATTAATGATTAATAATTTATCTAAAAGTTGTGAGAGAATTAGTATGAAAATGTATTGAGTTTTAAAGTCTACGTGTTACTAATATTTTTTATAAATATAGTAAATATCAATTGTATGCATGTACACTTTTGCAATCATTTAATTATTTTTTATCGTGTGTTTTCATTATATTTTTTTGACTATAGGAAAAGGCACTAAATATTGTAACTCTCGTTGATCTATATTCATAAGCACAGCCTAACACCATAATAATAATGAATTTTAAGAGTGTATTTCGTGTGTCTAAAGCAGTGTTTTCCACAAACTCAACAATGATGTAAAAATAACGATCTAGGAAAAATGTAATCAATCAAATATTTATTTTATTAAAAAAAACATACGTTACTGCATTTTTATCATTCATTGAAAAAGCCTTTTTTTAATTCTTAATTTGAACATGGGTAATATGGTATATAATTTAACGCACGCACCCACTCTATTACGCATTTCATAAATTGTCCCTACTATAAAACTTTCATTTCATTCAAGCTCGAGCAGCAGTTGTAGTGCGACAGTTACCAGCCAATTTGTAAGTTCACTTCGAAATCCCGATGTCCAAAATCCCGACAACCATAATCTAATCCTATTTTTATATAAAAAAACAAAGTTATTATTTAAATTCATGGAATTTAAGGACGATTGTATTGGACTCATTAAAAAAATGTTCCATCTCGTTTATATATTTTAAACTTTCACAGATGAAACTATTGTAATAATAGTTTTAATAGTGATAAAAAAGAATAAGTATATAATTACAAAGCGATTGCATTTTTGTCGTATGAAATGATGATTCACTTTTTGACTAAATTTGAATATTTGAAAAAGAAATAAGATATAAGATAATTATTACGTTTGTGAATAATTCATAGATGATGGAATAAGTTTTATCTGAAATAAAAGCATCAGATAAACATCAGATTCTTTTTTGTTTCAACAATTAATTAGTGCGTCTAAAGTGAAATCGTAATGTGAGAGAAAATACTGATTAACTTTTATTTTTCTGTTTCTACTAAAGAAAATGGAATCGATTTCTCATCTTTCGATACTGAAGGGCCCGATCAGATCGCTGAAATCTGAGCTAAACTTGTGCAGATTGTTCGAGGAGGTAGTAGTCGGCAGTGCGGAAGAATTGGCGTTGATTTTCGAAGGTATATATTAACTGTAAGTTATGTTGACTTTGCCTAATGAATATGTTGATATTTTGCATTTAGATCGCGGGGCAGTCAAGACGACCAGTTACCATGACTTGAATGCAACTGCAAATCGAATTGCTCGCTTGATTAAAGCCACCATCGTGGAGAAGTCGATTCCACGCAATGCAGATGGAGATTACATAGTGGCAATTTGCATGCAGCCGAGCGATAAATTAATCTCAGTACTTCAGGCAGTTTGGAAAGCTGGTGCTGCCTACTTGCCTCTGGATCCGACCTTCCCTGCTTCGCGCATCGAGCACATCCTTCGGGAATCCAAGCCGGCTCTGGTGATCTACGAGAATGAGGACAAGAGTTTTGGTACGGTCTCCAAGTTCTCTGTGAAGGAACTGTTCTATTTATCACATGAGTATGATTCTGGAAATCTCGAGGATCGTTTGAGTTCAAAAAAAGATGATTTAGCCATCGTTCTATACACCTCAGGAAGCACGGGAGTGCCGAAGGCCTTCGTTACGCCTGAGTAATCAATTTCAGCCTCGAAGTGGGAGTCATCTGATGAAAGAAATATAAATTAGTTATGTTAATTGTCTCGTTGTTTGAGCACTTGCCATTATTATTGGTATATTCATAGCCTTTTAACAAGGATTGTCTGTCAATTTTTCCGTTGACCAAGAGCGGAATTGATTCCATTTGGATTACTTGCGGTACCATGTAACTTGTTAAAACTTCTTTCAGCATGGATTCGATTTGGTTCTCGCTCATCGAAGCCTCCGTGGTGACGAAAGCTAATAAAGCTTGCTTCATTTCACCAGGTTTGTAGCATAGAGCCACGCATTTATCAACGCCCTCGATGGATGACACGGCTTTTTCCACTTCGGATAGATCCACTCGATGGCCTCTGATCTTCACCTGCGAATCAGTTCTTCCTTCATACTGAAGACAGCCATTCTCGACGCGCGCAAAATCTCCTGTGCGAACAACCTCGAAAACATCGGATCGATTGCCAATGGATTATCAATAAACTTCTCCGGGTCTCTGCCGTTTACATAACCTGCGGCTAAATTATAGCCAGATACGAAAAGCTCACCCACGTCCCCGGCTGTTACTGGCCTATAATCCCTATCTAACAGGTAGAGGATGGTATTGTCTACCGGCCCACCTATTGGCACCTTGGTCTCGTGCTTCAGCTGACTCCTGCTTCCAATAACGTGAAAAGAAACGTCACCCATAATCTCAGTGCTTCCGTAAAAGTTGCACAGCTTGTGCTCAGAATTTTCGGGGAAGTACTTAAAAAAATCTTCTGCCAAAGATACCAGAGGGTTTCACCAGAACACACCCAATCTTGAGATTGCTCAAAGCATTTTTATCCTTCTATAATTGATTGAATTTAATATAATTCAATTTTTAAAATCACTATAATAATTACCTTTAACTCGAGGAACATGAGCAATGATCTTAAAAGGGTTGGGACTAAGACCAGGCGTTCGATCTAAAATTAACAAATTTTAGTTTAATATTTATAGTTTAAGTATTAATAGTTTGATTAAGTACTTGATATTTTTCCAATAAGGCGACCATTTCTTCAGGATCCTTGGTGGTTTTCTTTCTTCACCACCAAAATAGATAGACCGTTGAGGAGCGGGCCCCATATTTCGGATACGCTGTCGACGAAGGTTAAGGCCGTCTTGAAGATGCCCACTTGTTCAGTTCTGCTATATGGGAAGGCCTTGAACTGCCATTGAAGTCTGTTAAGGAGCACGTTGTGTGGAAGACGAACGC
>NW_017097135.1:0-14502 GCF_001412225.1 Nicrophorus vespilloides
CCATTGTTACCATTTATAGTTGTGGTCTAGGAACACAATCGCAGCACACGTTCAAATTTAATTTTCTAACGTCCGCATGATGCGCTCACTCTACCCTATCGCCATGGCTTTCCCTTCGTTTCAATACAGCGGATTTTGATATTATCGCATCCCGGTCGACACTTAAATTATTGTTATTATGTGGTGGCTATAATTAGTCCGGGAGTTCTGTGTTGTAATTAAAACTAAATAAATATTAAGATTATGATCGCAAGCGTATTTTAATTGCCGCGCACCATCACGATCACACAAATGGGTATGGGTTTTCGAAACTAGTTTCTTTCCAACTATTGATTCACGATTATACTTTCCGAATTATAGCCTCGCTTAAATAAATAGCGACAATTTAGTATTAATCAATATAAAACCGTTACAACATTTAATTTTTAATTATGGACAACCTTCCAACTATTATATAATATAAGTTGTTGCATAAGTCGCTACGTTAATACATTTATTTTCTCTATACGATGATCTTAAATTGCAGATCTTCTCCAAATCACATTTAGTATTTCTAAAGTCCAAAGTTTGCAATATAAAAGAAAGAATTCCATAGAAAATATAAATTAGAGGAAGAAAATAACATTTGTAAAGAAAAATTACAGAAATAGTTGCAAATACCAAGATATAATTGTACGTCATGCATTTGATTCAAATCATTGTACAGGTGATAGTACATCTTCCAAAAACATTATATTTTATTAAAGAAATTATCAATTTTTGTTTGGACAGTTTTGTAACAAGTTAGAGCTTTTATAATTTTGTTTGTAAGTCCGGGAGTTAGTAAGTTGGGGATACCTGTACAGCAATACTTTGTATAATCCAGCGGTCGGGGAACCGGGGTAAATTACCCAAAATGGGGTAAAAATGTTTTTTTTTTTGGGTAATAGTGAAATTTTTCTAATTTTATCTTACCAAACTCAGAGAACGGTTCTCTAACTACTTTCCAGATCTTGATGTACAAACTGTGAATTGGGTTGTAGATTCTTTTAAATGTGAAATCACTAAAATACCAGAAGAACCTACAGGTTTGGCAGAGGCAATTCTTCAACTTTGATCCAATACTGAAGCACGTATTCAATTTGAGACCAAAGCAAATCTGTCGTCTTTTTGGTTGTCAAAGGCTGCAAAGGCTTTCAAAATTTCACATGAGGAGGCGGTAAAAAAATTGCTGCCATTTGCAACAACCTACCATTGTGAACAAGGCTTTTCCACTCTAATGAATATAAAAACGACAAACATAAATTGATTAAACGCCGAAGACTGTATTCAAATTGCTCTTACATCAAAAAGTCTCTATTTTAAAGTAATTATTGTTACATTGATTGTTTTCTTTTCAGAATGGAGGGGGGGAAATATCGACTTACGCAAAAATATTTTGGGGTAATGATTAAAAAAGATCCCCGACCGCTGGTATAATCAGTCAATATCCCGGACTAATTGAATGCGTACTAATAGAGGAATTTAATACATAAAAACAGTAAACCGTATAAAAATAGACTTGACTGAATAAAGAGAAAAAATCGATCATTTAGATATACAAAAAAATTGTGTATACTAATTTAATTGAATTTATTTTTACTTTCCTTAATTCAAATTTAGTTTGTTTTGAAATATCCGAACTGATCGAAGTCGCACTGTGCAATTAAATTTTGGTTAACATTTACATTTAACATGATTATGTAAGAATAAGAGTGAATGAATGCCTTACATGTAACGATTGTTATATAATACAAAAAAATGAAAACTTTTGTTCATTGATGTGTAGCAATATTTTATAAAATATTTGCTGGAAGAAATGCATCATACAAGTGCTTCCTTTAAGAATCCAGAAAAAAAAATATCTTAAATTACCATAAATCCATATAAAGTGTGATATAATTAAAATTTCAGAGTAAGTCAGTCCGTTAGATTATTCTCAAACGAAAACTTTAGTAAGTCTATATAAGGCTTTCATCACATATCAAATTTTCTTTCAACGTTGTTGATTAATTCGAGTTTTATACATATATTTGATTTACAGTTGAGGCAAATGTAAGATAAGATTTCATAAATTATATTTCGAATAAGACAAATCTATAAATATTAATGATAGTTTTGATGTTAATATTGCTATAATAAAATCTGATCTTATTTTGAAATTCTTCATCTCTTTTAGGATGTAATTACATTATATTTATGTAGTTGAATAAAAGGAAATTAAAACAAAAATGTTAAGGTTACAAAAATTGACAAAACAAAGAATTAAACAAAATGATTAATTGATTAATTTGTTAAATTATTCTATTGTATAATTAATATATATATATATATTCGTTTTTTTAAGGATACATTTTTTAATAATATAATTTAGTCTAAGTTTGAGCAATGAAGCAAAAAGACACTATTAACTGAAGAGGAGAATCTATCTCTTAGTTAATAATATATAACATCAATACTTGTTGACTTCTCAATAAAAACACTGATATGTATAATAAAACTAATTAAGAATATTGTATTTAATATATTGCAAAACGTCATAATCGACAGTGTCCAGAGATTCTTTATCACAACATAGCAATATATTATATAAATATATTTATATGTGACTATTTCAATTAATATTATTATTGTATTAAAAACTAAATAAACTTGAAATTGAAATTACTAACAATAATTTAACACATTTTATATAATCAAAATGTTGATCCAAAGTGGTACAAAAATTGCACTTCGCACAGCATTTTATGAAATATCTATTTCAAGTGTTTATTTATTCAATCATGCGCGATTATTTTTTATACCATGGAGGATGTTATTTTTTGTATGTGTGTGTGTTTGTGTACGCGCGAATGTGCTAATATTAAATTTCATTGTCCATCAAAAGCAAAACACAAAACCAAAATAACAAAAATGGTACAAACAAGCACGTACACGAACCTAAATAAATATGAAACAGCATTGATTTTCTTTTGTTTTGGTGATTTGAAATTTAAAAATTAATAACGAAATAAATAAAATGTAAATGCTCTTGAAATGAAATCTAGCTTTTTGCTGGTTGGATGTTAAACAAAGCGTAGATTTAAATTTATTATTTCATTTATACGTATTGGGAATACATTAATGGTAATAATAGACGTGTAACCGGAAACGTTTCTAAGTAGAAAACAAACTGTACGTAATCCTCAAAAGTACCATTAAGATCATCATTCCATGGTTTGATAAGGAAACGCAAATGGAGAGGCATCAATCGTCCTTTTTATCAGGATCGATTCACACACCATCTCCATACAAATAAATTGAAATACGCTGACCTGAGACAACTTTAATTAAAAAAAAGTAAGAAAGAAATCATCTCTCTCTCTCTCTCCTTGCGGCATCACCAATAATAGCTTTTACGGCCTCTTACATCACCTGGATTCGTTGCGAGCGGTAAACAGTCGTTTCTTTTCTTGTGCCTTTCAGTGTCTCGCATTCCGTCGTCAATTAAAAATTGGACGCGCTAATTAATTGACACCTTTCTTGAGGTGTTTTTGCTTTTGGGTGACCGAATTGAGGTTGTGGCTGCTTCTTCGCCAAGGCCAGCGACCGGCGCCTATTTTTTTATATTTTGTTATTTTCGAACACGCACAATTCGTGTTCCCTACTCTCCGAATATCAACATCTCTCTGTTCTGTTGTCTTTTTTATATTTTTACGTATCCAAAATGATGTGACTCATTGCAATCGTGTTCCTTTTAAAATACGGGTATATTTAAGGCCGATGTTTCCTAATTAATGCGGAGTCCATTGTACGCCGTGCTCAGATTACTTGGATATATATTTAACCATGTTTGATAATAATACGCCGATGCCTTAACAATGTACATAGTTACGTTGGTCGTGAACGGTTATTGTTGTGATGTAATAGAGTAACATGTGTTAATACTATTTATGTACATACATGCACACCATACACCAACCATAATGATCAATAGTTATTTATCAGAATATTATAATAGATTGTACTAAACTTATTAATAGTTATAAATGATTAATCTACTTAAAATTAAGCTATATTCAAGATCTAGTAATTTTTATTACGAAAAATAATTTAATTTCTTTAAAACTAATAAATTTTACTATTTATAGTAAAATTTATTAAATTTAAATTTATTTATTTGGAGTGTTTTTGCATTGAAGCATGTTTGATTATTATAATAATTTACATAAAAAATATTTAAATTGTTTTCTTACATAATATATTCATGTGTATATCTATTTAATTTAAAATCCATATGTAATTTTTTTTCGAGTTCCGTCAATTTGATACCTTCAATTAAACCTTTCAATTAATAATTACTTTAATATCATACATTGGTGTTTTTAACGTATTAATTCTATCGTTTCTCCAATAAATAGCTCTAGTGCACGTAAGCCATATCCCTATTAGGGTTTGTTGATTTTTAAAACCCGGTTTCTGATAACAGTTTTTTTTTTTTCAAGAAATATTTATAATTCGGAAACCGGATTTTTTCAAGTAAACAATAACTTTAGAAAATGCTATGTACAAATCAATTCTTGAATATCTTCAAGAACCTGAAAAAGTGACTTCGTCCTTTCTTAAAACACAAAAATAAGTCTATTTAGTATAAAATTTAAAATCAGTAAAAAAATTATTATTCGCTGTGTGGTCGCAATACATTTTGAACTTGTAAAAACTTTGAATATAGCGATTTATGGAATATAGCGAGGAAATTTTTAATTTCCTTTTCAACGTCATACCTAGTGGAAACAGACTGGACATCATTAGCCGAGGAGATTTAAGATTAAACATTACAACTAGTTACTAGAAAAAACTAGTTATATATTCAAAATATTTGTTATTTATTTGTTATTAAAACTTTGAATTTTATGAATGAAATTTGTCGTTTAATTCTTTAATCTTTTTCTTCTACACATAACTGTATATAGTTGAAAGTCGTCATAGAAAGTTATTTTTATATATGTCATGGAAAAAGTAGTTACATAATTATTGTATAAAATTCAATAATTTTAAACTGTGAATGTTTTTTTTTTATTATATTTATTAATTAAAAAAATATAATCAATTTGCAAGCATTTAACAACTTTGAAAACGTTAATTTCATTACGTTTTACAATAACTTATAAATAGGACTATAATTTACATTACATATTATATGTATTGAACAAAAGAACATTGGAAGCGTAATTTTTTTCTACAGATCATCAATTTACTAAAAGTTCACTATAAATAAATTGATATCAGAAAATAATTAATATTTTATTATTATATTAATTTCTGCTTTAGAAGCAGAATGTAATTATATCTATCGCACTATGCGCATTTCTACTATGTAGATTTGTATAGTATTATTTTCATTTTCTTAAAATACCTTCGTATTACATCTAACGTTTTATTACTTCTTGAAATGCGGACAAAACAAAAAAAAAGCCGAAGAACGAATTGTGAAATCAATTAGTGCATATGCAGCTGCTACGGTTTCACTATACATAGGGGATCTTATTGGACGCACGTTAAATTAATACGTGATTTCTTATTTAAACTGTGGGAAAATTGAAATTTGATATTGTTTAGACGTTTCAAGTTTTATGCGTCAACGTAATGGGCTATAAAAATATAATATTTGAAATTGCATTTCATAATGCACATGTGGACTTCTTACATTGCCACTTCGAAGTTCTATAGTTTCCAATCTCATTGTACCAATTCCGTTTTCATATCACAAATATTATTACTGTAGGTTATGTTTCATACGATTTTAAAAACGAGAGAGCTAAAAATATTTCACCAGTTTCTTACTTAATTTGTAACGTGTAGCGATTTGACATCTGTCATCTTACTGTCAGGTGAAATCTGTCATTTCCCAATTCATGAACAATTTAATTAATCACTTCAGATTAATTTAACATTCAAAGAAAACATTTAATTTAAATGATATAATTTAAGGTAATCATAATAAAATTGGTCTGTCAAATAAAATCTAACATAATCTGACATAATCACTAATTACGATGAAATAATATTGTAACACTTTTGTATGACATTTTGTATATATTTTAGTTATTGAATTAATGACAAACCAAGGCTGTACAATTGATGATATATAATGTTTTTATTTTGGAAGTTTTGTCATATTTATGTAGAGTAGAAATTTCTTGATGGTATAATATGAAATTTCGGAGATTCGAGTCGTTTTCTGTAGTCATTAAAAATACATTAGTCTCTACATTTGGCCAGACACGAGATGATATCGAATTAAATAGGTATACAGCCAAATATGTTTCCGTTAATACAGAAGACCTTGGCATCATGTTAAAAGCTTTATTCATGAGAACTCTACGAATTGGACTTAGATAAACGAGTTCTAACATTAAAATAAAAAAAAGGCGAAAGACTAATTCGTATTATCCAGTAAATGTTGAGATGCGAGTGATTTAGTATGTACAGCTTCTAAATAGTTTTAAGTGTATTAAGTATTGGGTCCCAGTTCATTACCTAAATGGTTTTATCCTTATCCATTCTTCGCATGTAATAAATACTACTATTCAGGAAATGTATTAAGTAGGTTGCGTTTTACGAATGATTTCTAGCTTCCATGCATACGAGCGCATGTATCATATTCGCGTTATTTAATTAATGATGTTGTTTCGTTGTTGATTGCAAGAGAACCGTTAAATTGTTATTCAGTAGCCGAGAGTCTCTGATACTCCGTGACAATGCGAGATGCGGATTTTCTGAAAGGTTCTCGGAGTCGCCGTTCCGCACGTCCCGCAGCCTCTGATTGATGAAGTGTCAGTCGGCACCTTTAAAGAATTAATTGAGGACGTCTTCTCCGTTCATCTTCGCTCTCTCATTCTGCATCTACACACTCCAATGCACTTTTTTTTTGTTCTCTACATCATATTTCCTGCAGATCGAGACGTGCTCTCGAAACCTATGAATAAAACGGTGGTAGCACCGGCACAGGAGCAGCAAATTAGAATTAATTGTAGTTGCTCGGCAATTAGACGAAATTTCCAGCACTTGCAATTGGATGGAAATTCACTGGGCCGGATCCAAGAGCTTCCAAATTTTCTGCATCACTGATAGTACATCACAATACTTCTTACATCCATATTGCACACTATAAGATATACTATATTTTCTAAAGTATAAGACGCATATTAATTTTGTGGCCCGAAATAAAAAAAAAATATGTATGTATATAGTTTTTGTAGTCCTATGACAATGATTTTTTAGCTGTAATTGAAAATTCTACTACGAACTTCAAATTGCACAACGACGATATATTTCTCTCATATTTTACTGATACAGCATTATATTCCGGGTGGTACTGACTCTTTTTTCTTTTCTCTGGTTCCTTGACCGTTGCCAACTGGTTAGATATTAAATTTCTTCCATGTCAAAAACCGGGCCAAACTCATAAATGCCATCTGCTGTATGCTATTTACGGTATTACCAAGAACAACAATACGATTTATTCTTTTCTTTTCAAATAATCAAGCCAAATACTTAAATAAACATACAACACTTATTCTTTCTTCCGAAGTTCACTTAAGAATAGCTCATAAACAAGAGATACATATTTTAATTTAATGTACTTTGATTCTTGTAAAAATATAATATAGTCATTGCAATTAAAACACTAGTTTTATTGTTTAAAGGAAAGTTAATTATTTATTCAACCATTGTTGAATGACTTTATTACATTTAGACGCATATGTCTATGCACTTATTATAATAAAAATACATATTTTGACGTTCATTCTATTTTTTTGAACATGTATAATAAAATTCAATAGTTAATAATTGACCAGTTTTTTTTTTAATAAATATATTTTTTGATATTTCATCAAATTTTATATAAAATTCCTTTTACCATAAACTAAAAGCTAATGAAAATATGTAAATATGATTAAAACATCAAATATTTTAGTTATTTATTCACCGATTTTGTCAGCGTTATTCTTTTTCAATTAATAACATTATATTTTTCAGTTAAATTTCGAGTATCAGTCGGTGACAAATTTTTATTTCATGCGAATTGATTACTAGCAGTATATGTAAAACAACCACATTCAATTCAAATCATTGATTTTATTTTATGTAACGTGTAATTAAATATGATTTTCTACAATAAATAAATATTTTTGTCCATCTACAAACAATATTTGCAATGAACATTCGCAGCTGAAATACAAAATATCAAAAAAATATCACATTATATTTCACAAATGCATTCAAATAAATATCGATTGTTACAGTAAGGTATGGCCTTACATAGTGCGGCTTCAATTAGTCCAGATTCACTATGGTCTAGATCAGTGATTTTCAAAGTGTGGGTCGTAAAAGATTAATTGTTTTTCTACACATACTCATTCTTTGGAGGTCGCAGAAACTTGTTATGTCCAAAATCATCAGAATCACCAGTCTAGATTGAAAATGTCCAAACAAACTAGATTTAAATTGAGAAAATAAAAATAAAAGTTAATACATAAAATATTTTTTTAATCATAAACAAGAAGTTGAAGTTTAAAAATATTTATTTAGAGTAGATACATACATAGAGTTTTTTTTTAAGGGGTGGCGTACATGTGAGCTTGTGCTCATTTAGCCATATTTTTTTAATCATAAACAATCATTTTTTTCTCACTTTATACTGAAGTCTTTTTTGATATATTCTCTTTTTATGCTGTTTTAAGTACTCAATTAGTCCAGTTTCAAACAGGCAGAATCGAATACCCGCACTATGCGAGGTATTGCTGTAGTTACGTCTCAAATTAGTTTTTTTTTTCATTTTACGTGATAAGCAAATAAATAAAAATAATATATTGATTTCTTAAATAAATAATAAATACAAATAAAATCTTCTGAACAGCATATCAATGCTTATTTTTTGTTATTTATTAATATAAAGCGCAGCTTGGGAATGCAAAAATAGGTCATTGTTGTTATGATGAGAGGAGGAAAAAAATGCACGTCATTTCCATGCCAGAAAATAAAAATATCGATGATCGCCAGAAGTGACACAACATCAACAACAGTTATTTACATAAGTTGTGTCCCCTATAAATAAATGAAATTGATTTTCGAATGCACGCGACCACCGAACGCGCAATGCGGACAGAACACGGCAACAACCAGCAACAAAAAATTGTAAATAAAGAAGTGAATAAAAAAGGGCAATTGCGGTAGGGAAGTAGAATGGGTGGTTTGCGTGACTGTCGATCGTGTTTATTCGAATTTCGCGTCAATGATCGAAATAGATCTCAGATTTGGATGCTCTTTGTTATTGCATCATGTACACGTTCGAAATACATGACTGCAGTAATTACTAGATTTATCACGTGTAATGTTATACTTAATGTTCTACATTCATCAATTAATTTAAATGAAGTAGTTTTAATAACATTCATAACACATTTAACGTGTTGCAACAATTAATAATATCAAATAGTTACAATACTTTCATTTAAAATTATTTCTAGCTGAATTTAATTACATAATTTTTTGTAACATAAGACATAATTTCATAGAGATTTATTACAATTTTAATAGATATATAAATTTTAACTATCACTTAAAAATATATATATTGATAATATCCAGTAATTATTATAATTACATCTTAATATTTTTATTTAATATAATTTTATTAAATTGAATAAAATTATGTTTTTATTATGATTTAACACAAATTTAGATAAAATATTTATAATTAAACTATGACATAAACAATATTTACTATTAATATCAAGTAATTATGATAACTACACATTTTTAATTGCTGTTAATTACTTTAGTTTGTATATATTTCATTTCATTTAGCTATAAATTTTATTTTATACAAACTGCATAAATTTGATCGATCACTTAAATAATTACAAATATAGTTATTTCTAGTTACAAAAGTTTATGTACAATTATGTTTTCATTTATATTTAATGTAAACAATGTTAACAGGATAGTTATACAACTTAATGTATATTACCTGTAGAGACGAAATTGTTGGACGGTGAATTGAGTTTGCGAAGTCTGGCACACTAATTGCACTGTTTCGAACATTATGCAATTTTCACAACGCTATTTAAACAACCTCTATTTAAAGGTTCTCGCATACCTGATTTGACTGTTAAAACTACAGAGCAGCGACGAACCTATATACATTTCAAGTTTAAATGAACAACTGAGAACTTCTACATTTAAAAAATATTATAAAATGTGAATAGTTTATAAATTTAGAGAGATTTTGTAAAGTATAATTATCATTATGTACTTTATTTTGGTAAGTCTTTGGACAATATTTCACGACACTCACCTTTTTCTTCTTCTTTTTTTATTTTATTTCATTATTATTGTCAATTTTTCTAAAAAGATAGATAAAGTTATTTTATTTGACTGGGTTTGATACATTCGAGCCGGGGTCCTATCAACCAATACAGTGGAAATCGAATTCCCGACAATCAAATCCCGACAGTATCAAAATCATATAATGATGATTAAACGTTATTGCAGAATTCGATTTGCTTGGCTTTTCATATTATTCGCCTGGGTCAAATCCTTTGCTTTTATTTATATGAAAAAATATAATATAATTTATTGTTATTATCAATATATAACAACATTTAATAATCTAATTGTATTTAGATTATTTCTTATTGTTAAGGTTTATTATGAATAAGTATATTAAAAAATATTAAAAAATACTGTCGGTATTTTGAAATTATCTGAATTTAGAATGTTGGGAATTTGATTGTCGGAATTTCGATATAGACCCTAAATTTCAAAATAATTATTTTTTTTTGTAATTATTATATTAAAATGCAAATGTAAAAATTATTTTAGGTAGTATTGTCATCTATTTAAGAATCAACAGGCCAATATCGATTGAAATAGTTCATTCGTTATATATACATGGGGGGAAAGTGGAGCGCAGCATTTTATGTAGGGTATTTGGCAGTACTCCGAGTGAATATATTTCAAGAGTAGAGAAGTGCACAAAATAAATGATAATAAAAGAATTAAAAATCATTAGAGTGAAAACATATAATAAATATAATGAATAATATTTGTATATACATAGATACCTTACATAGTATGGCTTCGATAAGAACGTATTCACTAAAGTTTGAAAATTTAAAAAAAAAACGAAAATTTCATTCAGAAAAAGACAATTAGAAAAGAAAATATATTTTTTTGTTAAGGTCAAGGTTCATTTTGTGCTGTTTATTTCTATTTTATTTAGTTCCTTGAATATTGGTTTCAAGCAGACTAAAATACTGGCGGAATAGATTGTCTTACTATGCAATACTTACAAGAAAAAGATGCTTATATTCAGTATCAATTATTAGTTTGTATAGATTTAAAAGTAAGGAATAATTTTACAGACATATATAAAACTGATGTAAAATTGTTTTATTTGTAAAGATAAAGATTTATGAAATTTGTTATTTCATGTATTTTCAATGAAAAATGTAATATTGTTCAATAAATTTTTTTTTTGTAAAGCCAAACATAAAAATTGATATAATAAATTAAGATATAATAAGATGTTTAAAGTATGTGTTTTTAAATGTGTGAAATGTACTCTTACGGATTAAAAATGCAAACAAAACTGCAATTATAAGAAAAAATAATGATGTCACTGTTTTAATGATTCAAAGATGATTTGAATTATAAGATTCCTTTTATTAAAAATATATCTAATCTGTTATTATAATTACAAATTCCTATATACATAAATTTATTTGAATCGTAATATATTTTCTGAGGTACTAAAAAAAAATAGGCACTGTGCCTAAATAGAATAATAATAGATTAGACGGCCGTGAGTAAAATGTCATATGTGATCGTTACTTAGTAACATATAATAGTGAAACAATATTAATATTTTAGTTTCTTTTAAAAATTTTCATCTATTATTTGATACTGATAAGTATATAGGACATATTTTGATGGGGCATAACAGAAATTATGGCACTTGTTGATCGAATGAAAATTTGAATCCCAAACGAGGATAATCTAGTTGATTGGAGTGAAGCTTTTAAATTATATCTACGGTATGCAGAGTCCACCCCTTCCCCACGGATCTGCGGATTTGCGGATTTGTCTGTGTCCGAATTTAATATAGTTTTTGGGATGTTTCCAGAGATTTGCATTCGGAACTGCATGAATATTCAGCGAGTTGTTTCCACGGCGGAAGTTGATATTGTTGCAAAATGTAGCAGATTGTGCATGTATGAGAAAGTGTGTGTATATATATACATATGTATGTACATGCCATCTTAGAGATATTGCACTGCGTTTCTGGAAATTTGCATTCGCATTGTAAAACGGGCGGAAAGGTAAATAAATGCGCCAGAAAATGGAGTGTTTCCTTCCAGTCGTGCAATCCTTTTATTTGCACCCTTCCCGAAGTTCTCCACCGCGACGATCTTCTTCTTCATGCTCCTCCTTTTCCTTCATCGTTCACTTCGGTTTTTCTTTTATGTAATAATATGCACATCCATTACCACGTGTCTTTTCTTCGTTCGCGAGCTTTAATGATTCCCGGTACACTTCCACGCAATTTAACCGTTTTAAAAGGCACTAAATCCCGAGAAACTCCGTCTCATTACTTTGTCGCATGTATAAACATGCCTCTGTGATCATAATTTAGATGTTGCGAGCTCTTCTTCAATCAGCAAACCGTTTAAATAAGTTCAAACTGAACACGTGTTCCCTCATTTACGCTATTCCGTATGTTTCCCATCAGAACCATTAGTTGCAAGGAGACATTCCACCAAGTCTCTTCTTAATAAGAACAATACATATTTTCTCTAAGCTATTGTAAACATAGAAATAGTATAATAGAAAAATTGGGGCAGAAAGACCTATGGTCTTTGTAACAGTTAATCTTTTGTTTTACTATTATTGTTGTTGTGAATGAAAGTATTTAATTTTGTTTTTGACTCTTACAATAAAGATTATTATTATTTTAGAAAAATTGTCTCATGGCTTTTCCATAAGGATATTTCCTCAAATCTAAATCTTTTTCTTATTTTGCAAGTTCGTTGCCTTGGTTTAACTACTTAATTCTTTAATTCATTCATTATTTGATTGGTTCATAGATACATGTTTTTTTATCTTAAACAGAGGTCGATTAAAGAGCTCACGAGCACCATTTTAAAGCTTTAAACTGTCCTCTGGTCAAGTAATCAATATTTTAAATTTAAACAATAAAGACTTGTATCTTTTTCATTAAAAATGAAATTTTAATTATTTTTTGTCATCATTTCGGTGTTTATTAACCCCACGATGTTTTTTTAGATTTTCTGGCAGGTTCATCTCAGATTTTATGTATTTTAATTGAATTAATTAAATTGAAAAAAATGGATGATATTTGCTTAATATTCTGAAATTGTTTGTATAATTAATGTTACAACATAATTCATTTAAAGTTAGCTGAAACGTATTATATTAATTACATTGCAATAATTAATTACACAAATTTTCATTACCATGACATTTTGATATATACTCGAACGTTGTTAGTAATATAAATGGTAGTAAAATATGTATTGCTAATGCAATAAACCTATTTTCATTCATTAGATAAATTTAATTAATTTTAATTATAAATGTAAATTGTACAAATTAAGTTAATTAAGAGCTAGGACAATCACACGCATTATTATATAAAAAAAACAAGGTCGGTGTTATTGGCGATTTCAAGGTTTGTAGATGCATAGGAACGTTTTTTAACCTTCAAATCAAACTTTAATAATTCCTAAGCCCTATATTTTTTCTTTATATTCAATATAATAAATCGAAAGTTTTCGATTTATATACTTTTCAAATTCCTATAATCTTCCAATCGAAGATAACGACCTGCAATTAAAACCTTACTTTAATGAACCGTAACTACGGCAACGCGCTACTTAATAAATAACGAGGTATTATATAATTCGTTTATTTTCCAGCTTAAATACTTATAAAATGAAAGCAAATATAATTTAACGTTTTCTTCAATGTAAACTCTTTCACGGATCAATAATCATGGCCAATCCGGAAACAATTATAAGCGAAGCATTAATATAAAGAGATAAACTTGATCTTGATCTTTAATTAAAAAGAATAAATCAATTGTTGCGTAAATAGCACAATACCTTGCATAGTCCGGGTAATAAGTCAAAAAATTTGTGTACTGTTTTTTTAGAATTTAAACCGTAATATATAGTGAGTACCGATGTCAATCGAAATTCCGATAATCAAAAACCCGACAACCATAATTTCATACAGTCGAGATTTTGATACTGTCGTGATTTTGATATAGTCGGGATTTTGATACATTCGGGACTTTGATACAGTCGGGGATTTTGATACAGTCAGGATTTTGATACAGTCAGGATTTTGATACTGACGGGTTTTTAATACAGTCGGAATTTTGATATAGACGGGATTTTGATGCTGACGGAATTT